>NC_069714.1:29822229-29887229 GCF_027358585.1 Pangasianodon hypophthalmus
TCACATTTACTCCGCCATTTTGTTTTGCGGTAACACTTTGCACATCATTTCCTTTCTTTATTTTTTTTTTTCTTCTTACATAGGAGTGAACATTATAGCTGAAACTGTGTCCTAAAACAGCGCTGCTGAATTCTGGACTCTGATTGGTCAGAAAGTGTTGATTATAAATAATAATCAGCTTCAGAGGAGTAACATGAACTCCGCGTCATCACACCACCCTGCCCGTTGTTGATTATTTTACTGTAACTGCACAACGCTGTGTTTTTTCCCCCACATTTCTGGAATCTGTCAGTGTTAAACTCATGGTTTTGTATTTGGCTCTTGGTGTTACGTTGCCTTTTTTTTTTTTTTTTTTTTTTTTTTTAACCCCCCAGATATTTCTCTCAATACAGAAGTTCAGGTTTCATCATCACTTGGATTTCCTCCACAGGAAGCTTTTGCGTAAGGTGTCAGTTGACATTACACAGCAACAGACTACAAAACGTTTGACATTTAAGCTTCCACTAAACCAATATCCTGGTTTAGTTTTTGTGTTAAAGTGAAAACAAAACAGGTCTTTCAGAGCATTTTGTACCTCTCTCATTAATGTTATGGGTACAAATATGACAGAATATCTGGGGGAAAAAAAAACGCAAATAAATAAATAAAAGTTTGGGAAATATTCTCATTTTAATTGTATAGTTCATGACTAAAAGGAAAACTTTCCAAAATTTTCAATCATGATCGTCCAATTAAATGCTCTCTGGAACAACGTATATACAAATATAACGATAATTATTTCAATGTAAATCTCCCACTCACGATGACATTTTCTTTTTCATCTCGTCTTGGGGAGTTTTTTTTTTTTTTTTTTCTCACCAAAGTCACCCCTGGATCTAATTCTACAATCGCTTTCCTGTGACGCTGCTCTCGGTTTTGTTAAACATGCTACAGAAATAAAATACAGCTGAATTCATGTAAATAAATAAATCAATAAAGGATCAGCAGTGAAGAACACCAAATGATTTACTTTTATAAACATCTCGAGGTAGGGCTGGGCGATCCGACGATGTCATATCGATATCGTGATAAATTATATAACTGTACATTTTTTTCTGAGGTATCGTGATATCTTTTTGTAACTCTATTGCATCTTTTTAAAAAAATAAAAAATAAAATAACAATGGCAAATTGTAAAACATCGATTCCTTCCCCCTCAATGTTTTCAGTGTTAGTTTATTTTTGTGGAGATTAAATAAAAGTCTCATCAAACACTTTTTAAATGCATCACTACTGTAAGCACACCCGTGTATCGTAGAAAATATCGCGATTTGATATTTCAGTCACATCACCCCACCCCTAACTCGAGGATACTGATTGGTGAAACAAATGACAGAAATATTAATTTGAGCGTTATAAAGCACACAAATATAACTTGCTTTATAGCTTGTTAGTCAAATAAGCCCCTCCCCTCAAGTTCACTGTGGCATCATGACATAATTTAAAGGCTTTACGCTGTATGATGGTTGGCCCGATTTTGCGAATCGCACATCTTCGGTCGTGATGTTGAGATCAGTAGTCAGTGGAACGTATAATTTAGATTAAAATCTCAGTTGCTACGACACTCGTCTAAAACTCACCAACAGCAGGATTCCACAAAACTCACAAATACGTAACATATACAGAGTGTACACACAAACACGGTAGTGGCGATGGAGACGCGTAAACAAAACATGAGATTTAAAAGAAGCTAATTAACACGCAGACGCTCTGTGCATCGAGTTTATTACTCTTCCGAGGCTTTTAAAGTGAGATACGCTGAGAAAGGACCTTTTTTTTAATTACCAAGGCACAGAAATGAAATAAAAAAAAAAAATCTATAAACAGTTTCTCTGATGATGCTCTTGGAGGTTATTTACATGTAACATGGTGTTTCGTTTCTATATACAGTGTGTATTGTGCACTAGAGTGAAGGCTTGGAGATGAAATCTTTGTTTTATTGTGTGTGTGTGTGTGTGTGTGTGTGTGTGTGTGTGTGTGTGTGTGTGGGCATTATATCTGCCCCTCTTTCCCACAGGTTACCTGCTCGTGTCAGGGTTTGTGAGTTTGGCAGTGTGTTACCGTCTCGGCCCCGTCACTAACAGACGCACGCTGAACGTGATGACGTGGGCGCTGCAGGTCGCAGGCGTGCTGGTGGCGTGTCACGGCGTCACGTACACTCACGTGTCCTGGATACTGCTGGCTGTGCTGCTGGGATTTAAGATCCTGCCTCTGCTGTTCGCCCTCATCCTGGCGGTCTGGAGGTGCTCGCTGTTTCACTACTTTATCACATACATATATATATATATATATATATATAAAACACATCATAGAACAGTAGCACAGGGGTTCTGAATATTTACACATTAATGATGAATCAGTGTGTGTGTGTGTGTGTGTGTGTGTGTGTGTGTGTGTGTGTGTAACTGCAGACGCGTTACACTAGGGGCGATATATCACGATTCTCGAAGGCATTTCTCCCTCCATAAGCGTTATGTATCACGGTATATATTTTTGCTCAGAATAATAAATGATAAATGAATAATAAATGTTTTTAAAAATAAAATGTTATTAATAAATTAGTTATTTAATTAATTAACTAATTAAACATTGACAGAGTGAAAAGAAAAATGAAAATGTTACAGATTTCGAGGTTCAGCATTTTAACATCATAGCAGCTGCTTCCTGTCAGTTTGTAATTATTTACAGTTGCATTTCCAGCATTTGGCAGAAAGACTTCCATTCATCTCATTTATGCAGCGGAGCAGTTGAGGGTTAAGGGCTTTGCTCAATGCTGAGAATGCTGCTCAATCCTCACCTTCCAATCAGAAGTCCAACATCTTAACCACTGCGCTACCCCTTCTCACCACTTCTATTTAAAAAATGTGTCATGAAATAATTTATCAAGGAATTGATATTATAATCATCCAGATAATAATAATAATAATAATAATTATAATATTATATATCGTCCAGCTCTGCATCAGCCACCGTGTATAATGAGAGGACTGGGATTGTGCGGCGCACTGCAGCGTTTCAAAATCAGGAGATTATTAATTGAGATATAATAATAATAATAATAATAATAATAATAATATAAATGCAGCTCAAAGTGCTTTACAGAAATGTGAAATAGAAGGTGGTCAAAAAAAAATCTTTTCATCTCTCTCTCTCGCTCTCTTTTTCTCTTGCTGTCTCTATCATTCTTTTTGTTCTCTTTCTGTCTATCTCTCTGTCTTTCTGTCCACCTTTCTCTCTCTCTCTCTCTCTCTCTCTCTCTCTGTCTCTTGTCTGGTCTCCCTCTCTTTATCTCACTCTCCTTGTCTCTTGCTGTCTCCCTCATTCTCTTTCTGTCTGTCTCTCTCTGTCTTCCTGTGTCCTTCTCTCTCTCTCTCTCTCTCTCTCTCTCTCTCCTGTTGCTCTCCTTGTCTCTCTCACTCTTTGCTCACTTTCTGTCTATCTCTCTGTCTTCCTGTCTCCCTCTCTCTCTTTTCTGTCACTTTCCTTGTCTCTTGCTGTCTCTTTCACTCTCTCTCTTTTCTCTCTTTCTCTTTCTTTCTTTCTTTATGAAAGTCTGCGCATGTATTTTTGTTTAAGATTCAATTCAATTCAATTCAATTTTATTTGTATAGCGCTTTTAACATTGTACATTGTCACAAAGCAGCTTTACAGAAATAAATGGATTCAGAAAAATACACTTGAAGATACACTTCAAGTCTTTTGTTTAGGATAGAAAAGTAAAGAAACTCAGGAAATCGCTCACCACACACACGTCCTGGCTGATTGATTTGTAATATTTGTAATATTTAATCAATTAATTTCCCCCCATATATTTTAATCCTCCATTTGTTTTTCTCCGTCTCTCCTCCCAGACAAACGTGCTGGCTGCTGTCGACGTTCCTGGGTCTGTTCCAGAGGAAGAGATCCTCTAAGAGCAGGCTGCTGACGGAGGAGGAGTATCGGGAGCAAGCGGAGAGACACACTAAAGCCTCTCTGGAGGAGTTGAGGAGGTACTGCACCAACCCCGGCTTTCCTGCATGGGACACGGTGCTGAGACTCCGCGCTCCACAGAGGTACGCCGTCTTTAAACACCACAGCGCTGTCGGATCCTGCGTTCTGATTGGTCAGAAAGTGTTGATTAATTAACCACGGATCGTCTCTCATCTCTCATCTCTCATCTCTCATCTCTCGTCACACACAGGTTTGCCGAGTTCCTGCGTAGCGGAGCCCACATCACGCCGTCAGAGCTGCAGAGCCACGAGCAACACCACAGCTTCGGAGCCGAGTACGCCGAAAACACACTTCTGGACTCGACACACACCACGGCTACGTCAGAGGACTTCAGCGACAACGAGACCAACACACACACACACCGATCTTTGAACCCGAACCCCTTCACTACCCTTCCTTCCCTTCCTGCTCTTCCTGCTCTTCCTTCTCTTCCTGCTCTTCCTGCTCTTCCTTCTCTTCCTGCAATGCCCACTCCTCCTGCCTACACAGCCTCTATCTGCCCCTACCCCCCCCACGCCCTACCCCCCTGCACCCGAGCGCCCGCTCACAGACGACGACGAGCCCTTCTGACCCGCCCGCCGCCGCCGCCGCCAACTCTCACGCCATAATCATGTGTTTAAAAAAAAAAAAAAAAAAAAAAGGATGTGTTTCTCTGCTCTTATTTTAAATCATTTTAACTGGAAGACTGTTTGTATTTGATATTTTAACTCTGTATAAATGTAAATAACGACGCCACATACGACTCTCGAGGGCCTTTCATTACGATTCAGGGAAACACTGCCCTCTAGTGTCTGTGTTACATAATCACAACACACAGGAAGCTGGATTTGTTCTGAATTTTATCTCAATCTTATCCTAATGTGCCATCACTATGTGTAATATATATTTTTTTAAAGTTTTAGGAGTTTTTTTTTTTAAAGTTTTGTGAGTAAGTCCATTTTACGATATTGTTTGATTCTTTTCCATTTTTAGTTTTCTTATTTAATAAAGAACGATAACACTGTACAGTCTGATGTCATGTGAAGTGATGTTAATGTAAATGAGATTAAAGATGCTGTGTGTTGTTCACACACACACACACACACCTCATCTTAAATATTTACGTTCTCGCTCTTTAGTTCTTAGTTGTCGTTTTTAGTCCTTTTCTCAAACACACAGCTTAATTAGCATAAACACACATGAGTTCTCAGGTAAAAAATAAAAATCTGCTCTGAATTAGCTAGCTGAATTCTGGATTCTGATTGGTCAGAAGGTTGTTGATTAGTTTTCTCTCTCTGTAAACAGCAGCATTGACAGAAGCTCAGGTTTATATTATGCTCTTGCGCTAATACTTTATCATTTCTATAGTAACGGCTCACTCACAGGGACTTGATGTTAAACTTAAAAACAGTAATCATTCACAAATGTCTGTGGTATAAAATTAATTAAAACTTGGGGACATGCAGTTATGGGAAAATGACTACCATTACCTAGTTAGCTAACATTAAACTCTAGCTAACTTATCAGTCCTTCGATTTACCTACCTGACTTTTCCAAACATCAACCTCTAGCTAACTTACCTGCGATTAACTGTTTCACTGTTTTTGATATTAATCTTAACCATCATCAGCTAGCTACATAACGTTAACTTCTAATTAACTTAGCTGTAAATAACTAGTTACCTAACCTTTAGCTAATCTTTAGCTAATAATGTCATTAACTGGCAACCTATCATTAACGTTAGATAGTTAATATTATTCTTTAGCTAGCTACCTATTAATATTTCGCAAACTTAGCTTTCATTTGCCAGCTATCTAACATTAACCTTTAGATAACTTAGCCATCATTAATTATCTAGCCAATATTAACCTCTAGCTAATGGATTACTAGCTAACAACAGCTAATATTAACCTTTAGCAAACAGCTGTTATTAACCAATGTAGCTGTCCTTAGCTAGCTACCTAACATTTACCTCTAGCTAAATTATCTTTCGTTAAATAGCTAGCCGTCATAATGTTAGTCTTTAGTGAATTTAGCTGTCATCAACTAGCAAACTATCATTGACCTATTGTTAACATAGATTTCATTAACGAGCTATCTGCCTAACATTAGCCTTTATCCAACTTAGGTGTCATTAGCTAGCTATCTAACACTAAGCATTGTTGAACTTAGCCATCATCAACTAGCTAGTTACAAAACATTAACCTTTAGCTAGCTAAGTTCTCATTAACTACCTAGCATTAATGTTTAGCTACCTTAGCTATCATTGTTTATCTAGCTAGTGAACTTAGCCATCTTTACCTAGATACCTAACGTTAGACTTTGTCTTACTTAGTGATTGTTATTTAGCTATCTAACATTAACATGTATGTAATTTAGCTTTCATTAACTAGCTACCTAACATTAAGCACTAGCTAACTTAGCCATCATTAGTTAGCCATTTGTTAGCCATCTAATATTCACCTCTTAGCCATCATTAATTAGCACGCTCACATAAATCTTCAGTGAATGTAGCCATTATTAGCTAGCTTGCGACGTTTAGTTAGTTGTTTAGCTGTGTATATTTTAAATAATTGTGTTCAGAGCCGAATTTTATTTTATCAACAAACTTTTACTTGTTACACAATTTAGCTTTAACAGAGACACACATTATTTAATTATGTCCAAACTTTCTGTATAGACAGAGGTGATGGTTTTTATTGTATTGGTGTGAATGTTGGTGATGGTGTTGGTGAGTACTGGTGTGAGTGTTGGTGGTGTGAGAGTTGGTGATTGTGTTGCTGATGGTGTTAATGGTGAGTGTTGGTGATGGTGTTGATGGTATGAGTGTTGGTGTTGATGGTGGTGTTGGCGATGGTGTTGATGGTGTTGGTGATAGTGATGGTATGATTGTTGGCAATGGTGTTGGCGATGGTGCTGATGATGGTGTGAGTGTTGGTGATGGTGTTGGCAATTATTGGTGTTAGTATTGATGGTGTGAGTGTTGGTGTGTTAATGGTGAGTGTTGGTGATGGTGTGGGTGTTGGCAATGGTGTTGAAGGTGTGAGTGTTGGTGTTGGCGATGGTGTTGATGGTGTGAGTGTTGGTGTTAATGGTGAGTGTTGGTGATGGTGTTGGTGTGAGTGTTGTTGTTGGCGATGGTGTTCATGGTGTGACTGTTGGTGTTAATGGTGAGTGTTGGTGATGGTGTTGATGATGGTGTGAATGTTGGTGTTGGCGATGGTGTTGATGGTGTGAGTGTTGGTGTTAATGGTGAGTGTTGGTGATGGTGTTGATGGTGTTGGCGATGGTGTTGGCGATGGTGTTGATGGTGTGAGTGTTGGTGTTAATGGTGAGTGTTGGTGATGGTGTTAATGGTGAGTGTTGTCGATGGTGTTGGCGATGGTGTTGATGGTGTGAGTGTTGGCGATGGCGTTGGCGATGGTGTTGATGGTGTGAATGTTGGTGTTGGCGATGGTGTTGATGGTGTGAGTGTTGGTGTTAATGGTGAGTGTTGGCAATGGTGTTGGCGATGGTGTTGATGGTGTGAATGTTGGTGTTGGCAATGGTGTTGATGGTGTGAATGTTGGTGTTAATGGTGAGTGTTGGTGATGGTGTTGATGGTGTGAGTGTTGGTGTTAATGGTGAGTGTTGGTGATGGTGTTGATGGTGTGAGTGTTGGTGTTAATGGTGAGTGTTGGTGATGGTGTTGATGGTGTTGGAGATGGTGTCGATGGTGTGATGAAAGTAATGCAGATGAAATAAAGACTGGTGTATCTTTGGTGATGAGGAGGCTGTTTGTCTTCGCTGTAGATTCAGAGGAAGAAAATGAAGACAGTTTGAGCTGTTTATTATTTTTATTTGCAGCATTTGGATGATTAAACATTTTCCATTCACCATATTTTAACCACTTTGTCCTCCATGTTTGTTTGTTTGTTTGTTTTTTTCGCTTGCCCCTGACTAGCAAGTGTCGCTTGTAGTTTGTCTCTTGCGGATGTGCAGCGTGACTGGGTGTGGCTTGTCCAGCATTTTAAAAAAAAGTTAGAATAAGAAACAGTAGTGGCTGCGAGATAGCTATCCATACCTTGTAATGCTAACTAGTTAAATTAAATAACCCGCTAATCACTCAGTAGGAAAATCGGTTGTTACGCACCAGGCTTCATACTAGCTTCGTTCTCAGATTAGATTAGCAGAGCGAGCTAACTGAACTAGCTGTGTACACTCACCAGAGACACCGATGATCTCTGCTACTTCCTTCTGAGCTTCTTCGTAATATTTCTATACAAATTTAATGACAGGATGTACATGACGAAACCACGGTTATAAGTTATTCTTCCATTTTTGTGCATCAAACAGTAAACAGGAATTGATCTCTGGTTAAAATTGTGAATGGGGAACCGAAGAAACTAAAGAAATATCTAAATTTAAATGTCACGCTGCTGATTTCTTGTCGCTGAAATGGCGGCTGCTCACATGTTGCTCATACAAAATGAACGATCACCTGTGTCTTTGCGAACGCTGGATAACGTAAAACACACGCTGTTGGTTGACGTCAAGTGTGAAAGCAGCCTCATAAAGCCAGTGTGTGTGGAGAAGGATGTGTCGTCCTGCTGTGGCGCGAGACGATGAATACAGCAGAGTTTAACGTTTTCTGGGTGTCGTAATGTATAAACCCTGGCCTGGCAGTGCTAATCGCATTTACTGCATGAACAGACATCAGCGTTCAGTCCAGACCTTCGTACAGTACACGATATTTACATTCTAAAGTAGTTTATAAAGCAGTTCTTCTGTTGTTTAACTCCAGAGGTCATGGAGCAGGAGGATTTTGAGGTGAGTCTGGTGTGTGTGCTGGCTCTGGCTCTTTGTCGGGAATCTTCTGTGGATCTTCTGATGATTCTCCTGAGTCTGTGTGATGAGAGACGGGCTGATCAGACACTGGGTGATCAGACACTGGGTGATTGGAGACAGGCTGATCAGACACTGGGTGATTGGAGACAGGCTGATCAGACACTGGGTGATCGGAGACGGGGTGATCAGAGATGGGCTGATGGGAGACGGGGTGATCAGAGATGGGCTGATGGGAGACGGGGTGATCAGAGACGGGGTGATCAGAGACGGGGTGATCAGGAGGATCAGGTGAATAGATCTGCTCTGGAGCACTGGTGAAAGGACCTGGAGGAGGTTCTCCAGCAGATGGCGCTGCAGACACCTGCTCACTGCTCTCCTACAAACACAGAGACAGGAAGGAGTCAAACAAGGACACATCCTGGACGAGTATAAATAACATGATCAGTGGAGATTTTTCAGAAGCCAGCGAAACAGTGTTTATAATGGGTGTGTGACATCGTAGTGGATTTTTGTCATCTCAGGGTCGTCGGCTTTGCATTATCGAATTTTTTGTGTCCTACATTTAGCTCTGAGGCCATCTGGGATAAACTTGAATTATACAGTATTTGCAGCATTATTACATACAGACCAGTGTGAATATTCAATTTAATCAATAATCGCAGAGACTAAAGCGCAACTAGAACAAGCAGAAAGTAAACCCAAAACAGAGTCAAGTGCAAAAGTTTTCACTCCCCCATGGTTTTTGAATGTAAGAAACAATAGTATCGCTTCATTTTACAATTTATCTACAAGAAAATAAAACTCCATAATGAGGACAACTAAATGTAGATCCTGGAACAAGACCAGAATCCAACATAATGATCCTCTCAGCCTCCAGATTTGGAAATTATATACACTTATTACACAGGTCAGGGATTGCATCGTCCCTTAAGCACTTCATGTTACCATACAGTATTAACAAATTCCATAAACAGTCCACGCTGTTCATATGCTTTTTGGTGTTTTTCAAACGTAATATGTTCATATCATTTGCTTATTTGTGTCATGAATGAGCAAAATTGTAAAACTTGCAAATCCTGGATGATTTATATCATCTGCTGGAAATGAATTTAAAAAAGTGATCATGAAAAAACGAAGAATTCGACCACTTAAACCCCTAGTGTGTGTTTTACATTTGTTGCTTTTGTTCTAAACAGTAATAAGACAATAAGAATAAGAAGTAAGGGAAAAAAGATCCAGTGTAAGCGCTACATAATTATTAGTGGCTCATATATTTTTAACCGACTGAACAGGGAACGGTCCCGCCTTCTTGTTTTCTATTGGCTCACAAAACCAAGGTTTACATTTTCAATTTTCACCTGTATATATTTGTTGAGAAAGTAAAAGTAACTGCATCCATCCCCTCGTGAGAACTGGCTTTGGCTTAGTGATGTAGCAAGGGGCTACGGCGAAACTGTAAAAATAGTGTCACCTCTGCTAGGGGGTACAAATTTTTGCACTTGACTGGAGTTCATGGTGAAAATTACATTAAGAGAAAACTATATAGCATCAAATATTATAGTTGGTACCTACATTAATTTACACCACAGCATTGATGAATTCAGGATTCTGATTGGTCAGAAGGTGTTGATTAATTTTCTAGAACAGCAGCTCTGACAGTAGCGCAGGTTTATATTAATGCGCTCGCTCTAATACGTTATTGTTTCTATAGCAACAGCTCATTCACACGCACACGTACGGCAGGCGCCTCACATAATACACGAATTTAAAAATTGTGATTATGGTGGAGGAGATGTTTATTTAACATTTATGGAAGGAGTCTCCAGTGTCAGTGCTTTGCAGCAGTCAGAGGTAAAGCTGTAACTAAGTTTTCTGAGGAACTGTAACATGACAAGCTGCATTTTTTTGTCTTCTTAACGTGAAAAGAGAAAAAAAAAGAGGCTGGTGAGAGAACGACTGTTTATAGCTGCTATAACATAAGTGAGAACAGGAACTAACTTGTTTCACACAGCATTAAATGTAACTACAAATGGATAAAAAAAAAGTATGACGTGTGATTCTTTACAATTAAAAACTGTAATCGTTGACAAATTGCTGTGGTGTAAGAGGAATAAAACGGTTCAGGACGTGCTGTTATTGGAAACTAATCAACTGTCTGATAGTAACAGTGACTCCGCTTCATCACACCACGCTGACGTTGATTATTTTCCTTTAACAGCAGGACAAAAAGTGTTTTTTTTTTTCTTTACATATACGATTCCTAAGAAAGAGAGATAACACCAACTGAAAACCAGAAAGCCAGGAAGAAAAGAAAAAGATCTCACCTTTAATCTGAGCAGAGAGAAAGCATGAATGGAAAAAGGAAAGAGTTGAAAGGTCACTCTCACATTTCTTGAAACTGGTTAAACAGGAAAAAAAAAAGATAAGTGACAGGTACAGATCATTAGTTCGCTGCTGAAAAGAACAAATTAGTGAAATGGAGAAGCAGAAAACCAGAATTTTTGATTCAATAAAGGTTTTTTTTACTTTCTGTATTATATGTATAGATTTTAATATTATTAATAATGTTATTATTGCTGTTGTTGTTGCCTATAGGACGCACCCCCTGTGGGCGGGGCTCCTCTGCTGGACGGTTGCTCCTGCTGGTGGACACCATGTCTTTGAGCTGGTAAAGGGCGTAGGACATGGCGACCCAGGGGGAAGTGGACACCACCCACGCCGGCTTGCTCACATCCTCCTGCTCTTCCTGGAACTTGCTCTTCTTTGCAGCAGGAGCTGCGGCGGTGTTGGTGTCGGGGTTCGTCTCGACCCTCGTCTCCGGTTGCCTCTGGTTCTGCACCAAGTCGATGGTGGCGATGGGAACAGGACTGGAAGGTACCGGAATGTTCTCAGCAAGCATCGGGTCTCCTGTGAGAAACACGTGGGTGGTGTTTTATCATCCTGTATTACAGGCCGGATGGATTTGAGAATAAAGCGCACATAAAGCGTACTTACGCCTGTCATCGCTCGGCCCGATGAGGCTCTGGATGAGGGCGAAGATTAGCAGGATGATGAGAGACGCCATTCCTAAACCTCTGAACGTTTCAGCCGCACCTACACACACACACACACACACACGGAAAAAATGAAACAAAGCAGAATTTATAACCATCTATAATACTGTGTTTATTATTTATCATTATTTATTATTTATCATTATTTTCATGCAAACAGAATCTTTAATTTTTTTATTCCTTGATTTACAACTACATATCAAATTGACATTTTATTCTACGCTTTAAAACTTAATGCAATTATGAATTATTCAGTTTTAAATTAATCTAAAATTTAAATTAAATTTCAGATTTAAGATTATCCAGCGCACAGTCATTACTATAAACTTCAATGCTGATAGACTGCAATGGTGCCCATTAAAGTAAATAAATAATTAAAATTTAAATAAAATAATTTGGAGTCACTTAAAAATAAATAAAAATTAAAATTAAATAAAATTTTCCACATTAGATTAATTTAAATCTGAATTAATTAATTTTTTAAAAAAAGCCTACAGAAAGAAATTGTGGAGTATAAATTCAGCTTTAAAACTTCATACGCAAATTAACTAATTATGTAACTGGCTAATTAAAAAAAGAATGAATTAACTATTTAACATATGTTAAGTTTTAAAGATAAATTAGATCAAGCAGTACTGATTGATGGATTGATTCATAATAATTGTAATTGATTGATTAGTAATAATTGGTCTGATTGAACTTTTAAATTTAAACAAGGCGTTAAAACTTAAAGTCATAAAAATTAAATATTCCATATTAAAATAAATGTAAAATATATTTCTTTACATGCTAACATTATACATATTATAAAGATTATTATTATTATTATTATTATCATTATTATTATTATTATTATTACGTGTTTCAGTAGCCATTAAAGGTGCAGTAAGTGTTTCTAGAGGTGTATTATTCATTCAATTTTGATAGAAAGGTTCAGCAGGAAAATATGTACTTCACAGTATTGGCTACTTTCTTTATTTCAGTGTTTGTTTTTACATTTTTCCAGCCCAGAAATAAGCCCCACCCCCTGACAGAACATTGTGGATGTTTTCAGTTGTAATTCCCCTCACAGACAAACCGCTCCTTTAACTCGGACACACTCCCCTCACAGTGACTTTAGCCACATGACGCCTGGTGTCATTCCTGAGAAATATCACGGGTGTGTTTCATGGTTGCATTTTCTCTTGTCATACCAAAGAAGTTGACGAACACTCCTCCGATCATGGCGCCACAGCCACGCCCCAGCCCCAGATGGAGGCCCTGCAGGATTCCCTGCGCAGACGTCCTCAGGGCCGGAGGAACCGCCGCGCTCATGTACGAGATACACGCCGCCCACACGGACGCATGGGTCAGACCTGCGGGACAACAACGTCATTAACATAAAGATCCTGTGCGGAGGGTTGAGTTCAGCTGATTTACACAGTACAGATAGAGAAGATAAACACACACAGGTATGATACGTGTAAAAGGCAAACACTGGTATGAAAGGTCAATATTAAACGCAAACACCTATGGGAGGGGTGTATATATGTATATATATATATATATATATATATATATATATGAGCAAATATGTATAGGAGAACCTGAAGATTAGTTCAAATTTAAATTAAACATACAATGTGCTTTTACATTATTAAACAATACATTAAATTAGCATTAGCACATTTAAGCTGAATCTGTTTCCAGTTGAAAATAAGTTATATATATATATATATATATATATATATATATATATATATATATATATATATATATATATATATATATGTGTGTGTGTGTGTGTGTGTGTGTGTGTGTGTGTGTGTGTATATATAGATTTTTTAGGAAATTCAAAGATTAAAGATAGTTTTACAATTCATTTATACAGTAGTGTTTTTATGAATAATGGATAATGTTGTTCATCTTAAAATTTGTGTGTTTTTTTTTTATTTATTTATTTAATTATTTATTTATTTTGCATCTGATATCATTGCATTTATTTTTTAGGAATTAATCTTGGATACAAAATGTTTAATGGTGAGATTATCTATGGCTTAATAATATAATTTTTAAAATATTTTTCAATTGATTCTTTTCACTGATTTTCCCTTAAAAGAAACAGGAAACTAGGAGTTCATGCGAGATCACGTTCAGAAATGTGGTCATGAATGAACCCCTCTGTGTTGTGCTGTTGTAGGAAAACAATCAGTGATGGTGTGGTGTGATGAAGCGGAGTTACTGTTACCACGCTGAAGCTGATTATTTTCCTATAACAGCACGTCCCCGAGTGTTTTATTCCTTGTATACTACAACGATTACAATTTTTTATTTATTAAAAAACGTCATACTTTCCATCCATTTATACTTGCATTTAAACAAGTTAGTTTCACTTATGTTACGTATCTCAGTCATTCCCTCACCAGCCTCTCTTTTATCTCTCTCTTCAAGTTAATAAGACAAAAACACGCAGCTTATCGTGTTACCGAGAAACCGCAAAGAAGCGTAAACTCCTCTGTGCTGAAGATGTCGGAAAACTTAAAGTTACAGCTTTACCTCTAACACCGGAGACTCCTTCCATACACATTAAATAAATCCTTACTTTCAATGTTTTTTAATCTGTTTATGTGCCGTACAAATCCCTGTGAATGAGCTGTTACTATGGAAACGATAACGTATTAGAACAAGCGCATTGATATAAACCTGTGATTTGCAGCTGCACTACTGTCAGAGAAAATTAATCAACACAAGTACTGTGTTTTTAACAATACTGTTGTGGTGAATAGGTGAATACTACTGAAATGCCATCTGTACAAACAAGCTGCTTTGTATTGGTCTTTATTTACTGTCTTAACTGGAACCAAGTGTAAATAATGACGTGCGTTCTCTGTCTAAGAGTCAGAGTTTTTATGTAACGGTGAGAAGATGCCTTTCAATTGTTAAAATGGCGTGATAGGGTGTGACTTTGGGCTCAGAGTAAACAGATTATTACCAAAATTAGACTTTTGTGGCCAAACCCACGTAGGAAAATGAACCTGACCCGGCTGCTGAGTGTGCGATGTGAGAGCCAGGGAAACCAGCTTGTTTACTGTCAACATACTTCTGAGGACAGTCACGGAAAAAGCTGCCAAACCTGCCTGATGCTAACCCTGCCGTGGGATAGATAATACCATGTGGGCCTGTTAAAGGTGGAGTTAATGCTTTTCCAGCTTTAATAAGCTTATTATTATTATTACTGGAACTTAATAATAAGTCAGAGCATTGATTATACCTTTAATGCAGTTTGAATGCAATTTCACAAATCCCAGTATAAACCTTCTGTAAATGTCATATACTCATAATGCCGTGTTCTCTAACTACACCCAGTTAGCTGCGTTAAAAAGGGCGTGCTGCAGGAAACAATGCGCCTGAGCCGCAAGTCAAACAGCTGATTCATGGCCTGAGCTGAACTCACAGCCGGACAGGCCTCCAGTCCAAACACTTCCTGGTAGATAAATCAACCGGACGCCTGAGTGCAGCAGATTAACAAACCTCATGTCTCTCACCTTGAAGGACCTCCATGGGCAGGACTACCCAAGCGTTCTGCAGGTAGGAGATGTACAGGTAGCGTGCGGTGTTACAGGCCAACCCGATATACAGGACTCTGCAGGACAACAGAGAAAAGGCATGAAAAGTGTTCGTTACAATAACAAACACCACCCATTTTCTATCACAAACACAAAGACTGGTTCACACTAAATGTCATACAGCTTGAAACCAGGCCAAAAATAGCTGAGAACGTAAAACCCTGCGTCACTAACGTGAAATCTGATTAAAAATGTCTTAGAAGATAAAAATTACGCCATAATGTCTTAACGGGGTAAAACCTGCCCAACCATTTCATCGAAGATAAAACCAGGCTAAAAATGTCTTCATTGGGGAAAACAGATCAAAAAAACTCTTAGAAGAAAAAAACCCAGGCCAAAAATGTCTTAATATTGTGAAACCAGGACAAAAAATATTTCAATAAGATAAAACCAGGCTAAAAATGTCTTCACAGGGTGAAACCAGGACAAAACAAAGATGAAACCTGAGTGAAAAAGTCTTAGAAGATAAAATCAGGTTAAAAATATCTTAATATGGTGAAACCAGGCCTAACTGTCTTGAAAGATAAAACCAGGGTGAAAATGTCTTAGATAAAAACTGATCAGAAAAATGTCTTAATACAGTGAATCCAGGTCAAAACTATCTTGGAAGATAAAACTAGGCCAAAATGTCTTAATAGGACAAAACAAGGCCAAAATGTCAGAAAATAAAACCAGGTCTAAAATTTCTGAATATGGTGAAACCAAGCAGAAGTGTCTCAGTATGATGAAAACAGACAAAAATGTCTGAGAAGATAAAACCAGCCCACAAAAATTCTTAAGAACGTTAAACCAGGCCAAAAAGGTTTGAATAATTCACTGATCATGAAATGTAACGACATTTTCCCGAAACAAACGAAACAAAGGATGTCAGAACCAGGCAGTTGGACAACTTTTTTTTGTGCACTCACTTTGTAAAGGTCATTATATAAGAGTGTGGTGATATTTGAGTGTTTGCAACAAAAGACACCGCAAGAGGAAATGACTGTGGTCTCGTACACAGTGTTAGACACACTCTGGTCCTGTGTCCTCTGATCAGTGTGTGTGTGTGTGTGTGTGTGTGTGTGTGTGTGTGTGTGTGTGTCAACATTAAAGCTTTGGTAACAATAACCAGCTTTTTAACTACAGTGATAACTAACTAGCTAAAATTAACCTGATGACATGGTTCCTGAGGGACGTGACAGAAAAGCGTTCATCCTCTTGACCTGGAATCGTGAGCTTCAATGCTGCCAGCGCCTGTCAATCATACAGACACTAACCAATCACAGGCGCCTGTGAGTTCATGTACAGTACTGTGCAAAAGTCTGAGGCATCTTTTTGTTAGTACATGATGCTTATTTTATGACTTCTACATGATGGAGTCAGTACAACAACATTTTAGATTCCAAACATTACTTATTTTTTACTTATATTTGTATTAACACCAACACATTTTATACTCAGAGAGGATCTGAGGGAAGATGACAGAGTTTCTTTAAAATGAAAGTTACATTTTGTACCTTATGTCTATCATTTGCACAAAAATATATATAAGTATAATAAGTATAATGTACACTATATTACCAAAAGTATTTGGTCACCTGCCTTGACTCACATATGAACTTAAGTGCCATCCCATTCCTAACCCATAGGGTTCAATATGATGTCGGTCCACCTTTTGCAGCTATTACAGCTTCAACTCTTCTGGGAAGGCTGTCCACAAGGTTGAGGAGTGTGTTTATAGGAATTTTTGACCGTTCTTCCAAAAGCGCATTGGTGAGGTCACACACTGATGTTGGTCGAGAAGGCCTGGCTCTCAGTCTCCGCTCTAATTCATCCCAAAGGTGTTCTATCAGGTTCAGGTCAGGACTCTGTGCAGGCCAGTCAAGTTCCTCCACACCAGACTCTGTCATCCATGTCTTTATGGACCTTGCTTTGTGCACTGGTGCACAGTCATGTTGGAAGAGGAAGGGGCCCGCTCCAAACTGTTCCCACAAGGTTGGGAGCATGGAATTGTCCAAAATGTTTTGGTATCCTGAAGCATTCAAAGTTCCTTTCACTGGAACTAAGGGGCCAAGCCCAACTCCTGAAAAACAACCCCACACCATAATTCCTCCTCCACCAAATTTCACACTCGGCACAATGCAGTCAGAAATGTACCGTTCTCCTGGCAACCTCCAAACCCAGACTCGTCCATCAGATTGCCAGATGGAAAAGCGTGATTCATCACTCCAGAGAACGCGTGTCCACTGCTCTAGAGTCCAGTGGCGGCGTGCTTTACACCACTGCATCCGACGCTTTGCATTGCACTTGGTGATGTGTGGCTTGGATGCAGCTGCTCGGCCATGGAAACCCATTCCATGAAGCTCTCTGCGTACTGTACTTGGGCTAATCTGAAGGTCACATGAAGTTTGGAGCTCTGTAGCAATTGACTGTGAAGAAAGTCGACGACCTCTTTGCACTATGCGCTTCAGCATCCGCTGACCCCTCTCCGTCAGTTTACGTGGCCTACCACTTCATGGCTGAGTTGCTGTTGTTCCCAAACTCTTCCATTTTGTTATGATAAAGCTGACAGTTGACTGTGGAATATTTAGGAGCGAGGAAATTTCACGACTGGATTTGTTGCACAGGTGGCATCCTATGACAGTTCCACGCTGGAATTCACTGAGCTCCTGAGAGCGGCCCATTCTTTCACAAATGTTTGTAAAAACAGTCTGCATGTGTAAGTGCTTGATTTTATACACCTGTGGCCAGGCCAAGTGATTAGGACACCTGATTCTGATCATTTGGATGGGTGACCGAATACTTTTGGTAATATAGTGTATATACACTGTTTAATATCTGTCAGCTTAAATTTATTTAATTTCTGAAATAAACCTAACATTCCTGATAATGAAATACTTCAGCATTTTTCAGTCTAATCTCTCTTCACAGCATCTGTAGCATACGTGTGATTAGATTTTAAAATATCTGACTAAAGATTTTTCACAAAAAGATGCATTTGTGCTTAAACGTTTATTGCTGCCCCGACTGCTGCCCTTAGACTTCCAGTAAAAGTGAGTCTTCGCTTAAAAAAAAATAAATAAAAGGTTTCTATTATTTTCTCAGTGCAGGGAAATGTGTTGAAATTCATCTCCATGGTAATCACTTTTCCACACACTACAACATGAGTTTAGGTTGAAAAAGCACCAGAGTTTTCCTTTAACCACCATAAATGATGTTAAAAACAGAGGAAAATCCTTCCTGTGTGCCAGCGGCGTCACATGATCCGCCAAATACAACATGCAAACGTAGCCGTGATGTGACGTGCATGGAGATGCCCACGCAAATCAGGAGTCTACTACACATGACCTCGTCTCAGTCGCCGGCTTCCGTTCGCTTTATGAGCACTGGATCGATCCAGGAGAGCAGGACATCAGCTGGATCGATGGCTAAATGCACAGAGCTGAGCTGTACATCTGGTTAGCTAATGGGAGAGATCGGGTTACACAGACCCTGGGGTCCCGTTAGCACACAGCTCTGAAATCAGACTGCTAAACACAGAAAGGAGTGCCGAGAAGCAGTGCTCAGATCACACACTCTGATCAAACCGGTTCTATAATATTAAATACAATACAACCGCCAGCTGCGATCTGCGGGGTCCAAGCACCATCTAAAAATAACATTCACGCTGACTAGTTCTTGCCAAGTTACACAGAACAAGAGGAATATACTGTATATGAACATTCTGTTCAAGTTTTGTGCGATTGGCATGCTCTAATAAATCATTTCAATATGAATCATAATATGTGTATAAGTAGCAATCACCGGGTCCAAGCACCAGTGTTCATTCAATGAAAATATCCCCGAGTGCCTGTACAATCCAGTCATTCCCACTTGTGTTTAGAGATAGACAGAGACACTAAAACTCTACATCAGCGTGTTGGGATTGGACGCATGACACTACAGGACATTAGGAGACAAATTTAGTCACAAACTGGCACCAGTTTTCCCTTTCACATGGACGTCAGCAAAAAAATTCAGTTTTGCGTAGAATGCAAATCAGTAAATGAGCCTGAATAGTTTGAATAGGTGAGTACTCGTTCCTTAGGTTAGTTATTAGCAATTAGTTTCTCTGTTATTAGTGATTAGTTTCTCTGTTTTCCTTTTCTGCCTACTCCCCATATAAGTGCATCACACAGGCAGGGAAATGAGTCTGATTCAGGGATGCATATACACTCTGACATCGTCTTGGATCAATACTTATAAAGTAGCACATTATTTAGATCACGTGACCATCTTCCTGGAATTTATCTGCATTTGGCTGAACCCCAAATGACTCACAGTTTGAACGTAATGTGCACTAAATAGGGTAGAAACCATTTCTCCACCATTTCTCCACACTATCTAGTGCACTATATGTTCCAACTCTGAGTCATTTGGGGTTCACCTGAATGCAAATAGCTTCTGGGAAGACGATCATGAGCTCTAAATCATGTACTACTTTACAATTATTGGTCAGAAACATCAGACATGAGTATGTCAGTATGAATCCCTGAATCTGAGTCAATCTACGACAAAAACTACACTGGATAAAATATTGATTTTATTATTATTATTGTTGCTGCTAACCCCTAAACAGCTATAAGTTTGGGGGACTGAAGTGGGACACACAAGATGTACACCTACAACTGTTATTTTTTTATTTTAACCTTATTTTACTTCTGTCATTATTGCACAACTACTGAAAAAAGTGACTCTTACTCTAAGTTCACTCTAGCAAAAGACAAAGTGGCAGCATGACTGTTCATCTTCTACACACACACTCGACAGGGAACCGCAAATTCAAGACGACATTTGAATTGAGATTTTCTGAAGTCTGTGCAAATAAGATGTGATGTGATAAAAAATGACAAATCCAAACAAACGGCTCAAATGATTCCTCGGACCAATCTTATGGGGCGTGTGGTCCGACGTTTCCTCAGTTCCCCATTCACAGCTTCAGTTCTTACCTGCGATGAGTTCCCATTTACTATCTAATGCACAAAAATGGAAGAAAAATCTTAATCCTGTCATATACGATCTCTCATTAAATGTGTAGAGAGACGTTACAAAGAAAAGTAAAACTTGGAAGGAAGTAGCAGAGATCGTAGGTGCCTCTGGTGAGTGTATGCAGCTAGTACAGTTAGCTTGCTTTCTAATCTAATCTAATCTGAGAACGAAGCAAGTACGAGGCCAAGCACATTGTTTAATTAGTGTTTAACGAGTTAGTTTTAAAAGCTATATGTAGCTACTACTGCTACTACTAACATAAAAACGTGTTGGACAGGCCACGCCCACAACAACAACAGTAACTTGCTACAAGCCCCTAAGACACAAATTACAAGTGACACGAGAGTTGTACGTCTTCTTAAAGTCTTAAAGTGTCTACTTTCTATGAGCCATTAATCACTACTGTGGAGTGTGACATCACAAATAAATTCCCAAAACAGGCGGAAATTTCATTTTTTTGGCTTCTGGTAAAGAGTTTAACACCTTATCACGTCTGTGCCAATCATCTCGAACTCTATTAATTAATTCGTTCTCGTAATTATAGCCTTCAGGCTGCTTCATAATGATGTCACTTCGGAAATACTGTACAGCAGACGGAGGATGTGTGTTTAAAACTGTTCACCTTCACCTTCACCTCCACCACCACCAACTCTCTCTGTCTCTCTCTCTCTCTCTCTCTCCACTGTTTGCTCGTGCCCTTTACTCTACAGCTGGTAAACAGCCAAGTCAGCCGCAGTGATGCCAGTTCACCACTAAAGTCAACAAACTGGCAGCACAGATGCTTTCACTTCCTCAGCGCTGTGGCACAGGAACTACCTATGAGTAACAAGGTGTTGGGTTTCAATTTGCCTGCTGAACAAGTGCTCAGTGAATCAGAAACAAGTGTGAATGTTAAAAAGAAATCATGATTTGGATACAGCTCTAAAGTTTACAGAGAGTTGAACAGAGAATTAGACTCATTAAACAGTTCAAGATGTGCTGATCAGGGTTTTATTTTACTTAATGCAAGATAATCAACGACTAAAATCTTAAACTCGGATCAGGTACCTGGAGTTTGGATTAATTCTGATCTTCCACCATGAAGGATTTGCCAAAAAAGTACACTTTTCTCCTTTTTTTGTGAAAACTATCAACGCGAATATTCACTGACACGCTATCTAGTTCTCGCCAGAAATAACATCTTAAGTAAAAGTGTTACAGATAACTTTTATCTAATACGTAATGGCATTATGGAAATTTAAGCCTCCTCAGATGACAGATGAATATAAATCTGAGTTTAGAATAATGAATATATAATATTTTCATTATTTTAAACCTATTTCCAGACATTTTTACTCATTTCAGCCTTGTTTATATAAAACTATATCTATGTGAAAAAAATAAAAATGTCTAAAAATAGATTTGAGCTCAAAATATATCATTTTATATATTATAATCATATATTTTTGTATACATTTTCATGACAGATGCCAATATTTATGGACAGCAGTGCCGATAAGTGCTGGAGATATTAGAGCAAAATATTCGCTGATCACACCAGCTATTTCAGAATTAATAACAGAATTATGGAAATACAAATAGTTTTTTTTAATTTTTTTTAAATATACACTGCTTTCTCCTGAACTGTTCTGTTTTTTAGCATCATTTTTCTGCACCAGAGCTAACGCAGAGGATTCTGGGATACAATAAACAATAATTATATATAATAGAATATATATAATACATAAAAAAACAAGCAAACAGAATATATTTTAAATCTCAAGCTCTAATGAACACAGGCGTACAGTGAGGAGTGTGTGTGGCATGTCACACTGATCTCTCAGATTCCTGAGAACGCTGAAAAATGAGCTTGAGATTGAACGCTGGCTCAGTTTCACACTGGAGATTAGCAGAAACAGGAAGTAGTTCATGCAAGGACATGACACGGCGACGATGACTTTCAAAACCCGCTCTCGGCGCTCACACATCATCATAATACAGCAAAAAAACAACTGTATGTGTAAAGCGTTATAGCTTCCTTGCACTGGCTAATGCAAATGTGTGAAGGCTTACACACACACACACACACACACACACAGGAAGCTACTATACACAGGTCTAAGTCATTACCACATTCAGTTTCATGCTGTCATGTTCAAACTGAAATCAGTTTATACAACTTCAAATCAATGATCATTATTTTCTACAGTGGTATAAACAATACAGAAAAAAAAAACAGAAAATACTCATCAATCTGTGCGTTTATTAGTCCTAAAATAATAACTACTCCATTGTTTGTTACTCACAGCAATATGTAGCTGACTGTATGCTAAAATCAAACATTTTTCTACCATGTTGTTTCTTTCTGTCTGTTCTTGTCGACTTTAAAGGAGCGCTAATACACTTAGCAACTAAAACAGTGACTGAAAGTGGATGGCCACCAGTTAGCATCACCAGCTAGGTGTCTGTGATGCGCAAAAAAATCGTATCATATCATATAATATCACGATATTTTCATGATGCGTGATATTTAGGCTTCATAATGCATGAGCATGTCGTCGCAGTGGACGATATGCAGGAAATAAAACACTCCGTGTCATGCTGTTATAGGAAAATAATCAATGACACGGTGGTGTGATGAAGCGTTGTGTTACTGTTACCACCTTCAAGTTGATTATTTTCCTGTAACAGAAGATCCTGAAGTGTTTTATTTCCCTTATACCACAGCAATTTGATATAAAAGTTTTTATCCATTCACAGTTACATTTAATGCTGTGGAACATCCATAAAACTAGTTAGTTCCTGTTCTCACTTATGTTACAGCAGCTATAAACAGTCGCTCCCTCACCAGCCTCTCTTTTCTCTCTCTCTTGTCTCTCAGCTTGTCATGTTACTGTGAAAGTGCAAAGTGAAGATGATTGCGCTGGCGCTGGAGACTTTTTCCATAGATGTTAAACAAACATCAGCAGTACACGTCCCTGTGAATGAGCTGTTACTATAGAAACAATAACGTATTAGAACAAGTACATTAATATAAACCTGAGCTACTGTCTTAGCTGCTGTTATAGAAAATTAATCAACATCAACACCTTCTACCCAATCAGAATCCTGTCTTAAACAAAGCTTTCGCAAACATTATTACTTCACAAATCTTTAGAACTCAAACTTTTTTAAACTTTATGTTTCTATACCGACCCTTTCTACATCATGTATGCGTTATTATTTTTTTTTTACATTACTCACTCCTAGCTGGTCGTGTATGTAAAGATAACTGGTGGCCATCTACACTTAGTTTCAGTCAAAGCATTAGCATTTTTTTTTGACAAAAGACAAACAAGTGGTCAAAAAATGGACTTCAGTAACAACCAATGGACTTGATCAGTGTTATAAAAAGTACTGACAATATCCACAATACTCTCAGGAAAGAGTTTTGTGAGTGAATTTACCTGATGTGGCCGACGAGTTCGATGAGTTTGTGGCTGAGGAAGTAGGCGGTGAGCTCGGAGGCGTGGCTGAGCACAGAGCACACCCCAAACAGCGTGGTGGTCCCTTTCAGGTCCTCCAGATGCCAGTACAGGAACGTGAACACAAACCCGTAACCAAAGCCCATGAACCAGGCCACGAAGAGCACGGAGCCGTAACGGATCCCGCACAGCAGACGGATCATTTCCTTGAACGGAAACCGGGGGTGGTTGTTAGAGCTGGGACACACCGGGACTTCCTCCATGCTGGACTCAGATGTGTTCTGGACCACATGAGGGATCTCCACCTGCTGCTTCACATCCAGTTCTGATGGATCAGACCCAGACCTGGAGTCAAAGTGGAACTGCGTCGCAATAATAAGTGCTAGAGTCATCAGCACGCCGAAGACGATGAAGGCGATCTGGTAGTTCTTGTAGTCCGGCAGGATGCAGCCGGCCCCCTGGATGATCAGGGTGATGTGTGTGTGGTCAATCCAGATGCCTACAGATAACATGGCTACACCCCAACCTAGCGAACCCCACATCCTTTGGAGGCCGTATCGGTCGCGCTGCCTTCCCAGGTACTGCAGGGTCACAGTGTCGACGATGGTCACCGCCGGCGCACTGAAGAACTCTCCGATGATGATCACCACCAGGATCACGAGGAAGATGGTGTCCACTTGGCTTTTATTGTAAATGATAGTGTACTGTTCAGGCGTAGCTGTAGTGGAGAGTGACGTGTTTGTGTTTTCGCTTCTTACAAATCGAGTGAGAGGGCTATAATCCCCAGACAAAGTCTGAAACGTTGATGGCATGCCGATCAAATCCCCTACGAGGTATCGACGGTTTCTGGTGCGGTTTCCGGAGGAACTTGGGGTTGTTAAGTTTTCCGATCCGTTCATTGTGCAAGTCATGTCTGCTGGCTTGACGAAGCCGATGCCGCAGTTGAACACCACCCAGCAGAAAACGGAGAACAGCAGGACAGCCTTGCCCTTGTTGAAGCGGTCAGCTACTATACCCCAAAATGGCGCGCTGCAGAACTCGATGAAGTAGCGGATCCCCACCAGGAGGCCGCCCTGGCTCGGCGTCATGCCCAGCTGCTTGTAGTAGACAGCCAGGAGGGGGTGCAGGGAACCGTATGCGGCATAGAAGAAGAAGTAGAAGATCTTGGAGATCAGAAGGCGTTCGTCTATTCTCAGGCAGATCCGCTCCAGGCAGTCTGTACTGGAAGAGGATGGAGGGGGTGGCGAGTCGACGGAGGTAGATGATGGTGTTTGACTGGGTGGAGTGCTGTTTGCTGTCCCCAATGACAGGGTATTAAACGGCTCGGCCAGGACATATCTCCTCTTCTGTTCCTCCTCATCGTCAGTCAGGATGGCCGTACGATCGCTCGCCATCTCTGAGACAAGAAAATACAACTCATAACTCAAGCGCTCCTGAAATATAATGCTTAATTAGTTCTAGGACACCAGCGTGACTAGCGAGAATGAGATCATATTTGTTATAAGCAGAGTTATGCTGTGGTGAGACTTCTGTGGAAAGACGCTGTGGAAGATTACATCACTGTTACAGTGCGAAAATAAATACAGCCACCTGACCTGTGGCTAGAAATGGATTTTGAAAAAATGACAAACGGCCTTCACACCGCCCTGTGTGTTTAAAGCAGCAGCAGCACATCCAGAGATATTAACACTGAGTGTTTTGACTACATGATAAACTCATGGGTTAACCCCCCTCTCTCTCTCTCTCTCTCTCTCTCTCTCTCTCTCTGTCTCTGTCTGTCTCTCTTTTTTTTTTTTTGAAAATTGTCTTTATTCTGCCTCAAGAGAAGTTTATCTACAGAACAGACACTTTTCTAATAATAATATGTTTTAAAAAATGCATCAGCTTTACAGTTTGAGAGCACTCCAATACGCCAGGGTGGGAAGGTTGTGTTTGACATCCTGTGTAAATATACAATCTCACCACACCCAGAGCTATATTATTGTGGGCAGATGATGTATCTTTGATTGTATTATGTCTAACACACACACACACACACACAATTTCCTGCATAGGATTCATAAATCATCTCTTGTATTCTTTTTTTTTTTTTTTTTTTACAGATTTTTTTTGTTTTTACATTTTTTCATCCTTTTCAGTTTTTTTTTTTTTTTGGTAAAAAACAAAAGCATCATTGAATTAACTTTTAAATGTTTCCTTTTTTAAATGCAACACTGCTGTTTTGCTCGCATTTTGTCAGTAAATCTATATATACACTCACTGTCCACTTTTATTGTATAGGAACATCTGCAGACCTTCTCATTTATGCAGTTATCCAATCGGCCAATCATGTGGCAGCAGCAAATGCATAAAATCATGCAGATGCAGGTCAAGAGCTTCAGTTAACGTTCACATCAAAGATCAGAATGAGGAAAAAGTGTGATCTCTGTGACTTTAACCGTGACATGGTTGTTGGTACCAGATGGGCTGGTTTGAGTATTTCAGAAACTGCTGATCTCCTGGGATTTTCACACACAGCAGTCTCTAGAGTTTACTCAGAATGATGCGAAAAACAAAAAACATCCTGTGTCTTTTGGCATGTGAAGCTCCAGCCAAGGATCTGCAGCTGAAACACCTTGTTGATGAGGGAGATCAGAGGAGAATGATCAGACTGATCTGAGCTGACAGGAAGTCTATAGTAACTCAAATAATCACTCTGTACAACCGTGGTGAGCAGAAAAGCATCTCAGAACACACAACACATCAAACCTTGAGGTGGATGAGCTACAACAGCAGAAGACCACATCAGGTTCCTCTCCTGTCAGACAAGAACAAGAATCTGACGCTATCATGAGCACAGACTCACTGAAACTGGACAGCTGAAGACTGGAAAAAGACCAGGTGAATTTTTTTCCCCTAATATTCAACTGTAAAGTTTCGGTGAGTCTGATGTTTGTCGTGAACATGAACTGAAGCTCTTGACCTGGACCTGCATGATTTTTTTTTTGCATTGATTGACTGATTGGATAACTGAATGAATGTGAAGGTGCGCATGTGTTCCTAATAAAGTGGAGAGTGAGTGTAATTATATATATATATTAGTTTTACTGACAAAATGCCAGAAGTGTTGCATTGAAAAAAAAAGGTGAACAATTGAAAGTTAATTCGATGAACCTTTTATTTATTAGCAGTAGAAATACACTGAAAAGATTAAAAAATGTAAAACAACAACAACAAAAATCTGTAAAGAACATAAGAGAAGATTTATTAATCCTAAGCGGGAAATTCCAGGGAAAAATGTAAATAGTCGTATGCAATAAGCTGCTGGTTTTATATATATATATATATATATATATATATATATTTATATATATATATTAAAAAGAATCACAATATCAGCGATATCTGAGAAAAGTGTATTGTGATGTGATTCATCACAAAATCGATTTAGATCATCACATCGCCCAGCCCTATGATTCATGATGTATGATGTATGATGTAAAAAGCCTCATTTGGATAGACAAGTCAGGAAACAGGATTGAACTTGAACCCCACAGCTTTGGAAACATCCCTGCTTGATCAGAGAGAAGATACTCTTCATAAGAATCCATATTACTGTGTAACTCCTGAAGGTTACATGATCATCCTGCATGTTTGAAATGTTTAATCCTGTCTCATGAAACAAACCACACACTCAATGACACCAGAATGACAGCAAAGCTCTGCTCTCTGAACTCACCTCTGTGTTATTCCTCTGAAGTTCCAGCTAAAGATCTCCTCTGAGCAACAAAATAATAAACTCCTTCATCCATCATGGGTCTCAGCGCGTGCGCACAGGGTACACCCACGTCCTAAACATCTCCAGCTCGCCCGGGATCAGGGGATAATGTAAACAAAAAGGACAAAAACTCAGTATAGATGTGTCACAGAGAGAGAGAGAGAGAGAGAGAGAGAGAGAGAGAGAGAGAGAGGTTATTATGGGCAGCAGCTGGCAGAGCAGCGCCACCGCCGAACACATGACGTCTGCGCCTCACCTGCGCCGCCTCTGATTGGTCGAGCGCACCAGGGAGGGTCGAAGCTGATTGGCTGGAGCTTCACATGCCTTGTAATTGTGTAATTATGAAGAAGTGCGGCTCCTGAAATTCACTCTGGGTGTGTCTCAGGTCAGTTGAATAGAGTGATTTGTGATATGAGTCACTGTTTCTAGAAAAGAGAAAAGCAAAGAAAGACAAAGAGAGATATTTTATTTGTGGAGGAATTTATTCCAACATAAGATGTTACTAAGAGACCGAGAGATGACTGGTGTATTTATAAGTGTTTTCCGCCACCTAGTGGTCAATTTGACTCATTGTTGAGCTTTTATTCCTGAACTTGCTGAACCTTTCATCAATACATTAGTGTCCATTATTTATAAATGACTTGTTATTAATTTTTTGAGGTTTGGATTAAACCCAGTCAATTCAAAAATATTTCCTGTCATTTGTATTTACACTTATATTTCTACACTTACATCTCTATTTTATTTCACACTTTACTGTCAGTGTAAGGTTGGTAAAATTTTGTGCATCTTATCTTACTGAAAAGGGTAACATAACTAATGTAATGTAATATAATGTAACTATAATAACTCAATAATAAATCTAACTTTGATAATAGTGGGTTGTGATTTTCACTGCTGTAAAAATACAGTTCTGTGCAGAAGTCTTAGGCACATGCAAAGAAATGCTGTAGAGCAAAGAAGCCTTCAAAAATAATGAAATTAAATGTTTCTACATTAAAATAAACACTATAAAGAGCAGTAAACAGTAATAAATGAAACAAAGTCAATATTTGGTGTGACGATCCTTTGCTTTAAAAAATAAAAACAGTATCTCAGGTACAGTGTGTGCAGTTTTCTAAGGAAATGAGCTGGAAGTGTTACTGAGCATCTTGCAGAAGCAGCCACAGTTCTTCTGGAGACTTTGACTGTCGACTCGCTTCTTATTTCTGCAGCGAAACCCAGCAGCCTTCATTCTGTTTTTATCTGCAAAGTGTCTCTTATGGAATCTGCTGCTTTCTTTACTGACATACAAACATTTTTCTGTAACATTTCATTTTGTGCTGGAAAACTAATGTTTGGAATCTAAAATGTTTTTGTACTGAATCAATAATGTAGAAGATTTTTATATATATATAAAAATCATGAACCCCTCTTTCAGAGCCACTGATCTAGCTGAAACAGGACAACAGACCAAAGGTATATAGGTATGTCCGGTCTAATGTGTGCCGTTATATCAATTGAAGTCATTCAATATATATAATAAAATCACATTAAATTAGCTTCAAAGATTTGTTAAATGTTAAAATAAACCATATTAAATAATCCTGTTGATAAATGAATATAAGTGTAATGTAAATATCTCACAAACACAATAATAATAATAAGAAGAAGAACAACAACCATTATTATTATTATTATTATTATTACTATTGTTGTTGTTGTTGTTGCTATCCTACTACTAAACACACACCATTGCTGAAGAAAAATTCATTCTTGACTATTATTGCTATTTAATACACTGGGTTTGGCACAAACCACAGAAAGACACGCTGCAGTATAATTACCAGCCCAAACTATTTCACCCTGGCCAATATAATTAAACTAAACTCACAGCCTAGATTACTAGCCTACTGAAACTAACCCTGCCCTGATGCAGATTATTTTATATTATACTGTAGACCAACAAAAGAGCAACAAAAATAACTGAAAAATACAATTTAAAGAGCATGAAGTTGACGTAGCTTTGGCTGTCTTTGTATTTTAATCGAATGTAATCAGACTAAAGCATTATGTAACCTCATTTTTGAAAATAGATTTAAAAGTAAAATTTATTTAAAAATTTTTCTTAATTTATTTATATAAAAAACACATTCATAGCTGTCCTGTCTTGACGAAACAACAACAAAACAAAAACAACAACAACAACAATAATAATAATAATAATAATTATTATTATTAAAGCTGCAAGCAGCATTTTCTTGGGCCAAGCACCCAGACTTTTGGGAAGATTAAATCTTTTGGGAACTTTTGGGAACATTAAGTCTTTTGGGAACTTTTGGGAACATTAAGTCGAGGTCCTGAAGATCAAGTCTCATGACAATATGCAAATGACTTACTGAGATACACCCTCACATCCTTTTTTTTGCATTTGCCAACACTTTAAAGGAAAACGGGTTTGAATATCAAAATTCCTTTGATTACTTTTGTTCAGACAGGACTCAAGATGATGTGAGCCAAATGTGATGAAGATTGGACAAAATTTGGAGTAGGAGGAGCAAAAATGGCAGTTAGATGTTAGCTCTTTCGGCAAGTTATTGTAACTTTTGACCAGTGGGTGACGCTGTCACAAAATCTGTTGCATAGCCTCAGGTCATGATCATGGTCCTGAAGATGCCTACCAAGTTTTGTGTCAGTGTGCAAGGTCGTTGATGAGATACAGCCTCACTTCCTGTTGGTGGCTTTGTTGTCAGATTTGTTGGCACATTACGGGCAAACTGTTTGGATTATCAATATTCTTTTGATAACTTTTGTCCAGGTTGGTCTGAAGATGATGTATGCCAAATTTGCTGTTGATTGTACATAATTTGTAGGAAGAGTAGCGAAAAAAGTTTCTGACAAAATCCAAGATGGTCAACAGGAAGTACATTTGAATTTCAGATGCTGGTGTGCGTTCACTTCAGCATACTCCAGGGAATTACAGGAAAAAAGAACTTTGAAGTTAGCACCAAATCTTCAAATGATACAAGGAAAAAAATGAAAGTTGTCACAGTTCTTGACCACAAGGTGGCGCAGTCATGAAAATGCTTGGGTACATTTAAAGCGTGGTCTTATATATATTATGAATATATGTCGGCACGCTCTGTGCTGACCTTGTGATATCTTTTGTTCTTCTTCTATTTTGTTCTAATAAACATGTTTAGAGTACGTACGCTCCGTGAAACACGTCAACCGCCACTTCTGTTCTCTGCTGACGCCTTTGTCTGACGCCTTTGTTTCTGCAGATGTTGTATATAGATAACTATAAATACTCCCTGTCTGCCTCAGTGAACTTTGAAGAGCTTTGCTACTCAAACATTGACTTTGTGTGTTTCTCTGGCACTCTTTTCCCTGGATTCTAAGTGAACTCAGGAAAATCTGTCAGTCCTGAAGATACTTATCAACTTTTGTGATGATACGTAGATGCATTGCTGAGAAACACCCTCACTTCCTGGTTTTTTGCATTTGCCAGCGCATTACAAGAGAACAGTTTTGAATATCAAAATTCCTTTGACAACTTTTGTTCAGACAGATCTCAAGTTGATGTGAGCCAAACTTGGTGAAGATTGGACATTTGGAGGCAAAAATGGCACCTTTGATCTGAAGCTAGGACTTTTAAATATTAGATCTCTTACATCTAAAGTGCTTATTGTTAATGAGACTATTACTGATCAGGAATTTAGTGTACTATGTTTAAAAGAATTGTGGATTAAACCAAATAAGTATGTAGCATTAAATGAAGCTAGTCCTCCTGAATACAGTTATATACATCAGCCCCGTCTAACTGGCAGAGGAGGAGGTGTCGCAGTTATTTATAATCTAGACGTCACACAAAAACCTAGTCATAAATTCAACACGTCTGAAGTTCTTTATACCAACATAACATACATAGCCACAAAAAAATAAAAAGCCACAAAAATTCTGCTATATAAATTCAGGGCCATATTCTTAATTCCTTTGTGAATTTGCATCTTAAACCTGGTTGTTTCTTTAGACAAAGCGTTAATTGTTGGAGAATTTCATATTCAGTTTGAAAACCCAGAAGACCCTCTGAGAACAGCAGTTGTGTCCATTTCTAGATTCAGTATCAGTTAATCTACACTCTTGATCTAACACTAGCTTTCAGATTAAATATAGAAAACATAGTCACATTTCCTGAAAGTCTGAGAGCCTGAAACTCTCAGATCATTATCTCATCTCATTTAAAACGTGTCTTAACATTTGCACCTTGCCATGTTACCACGTCAAACGTACATTCACGTCAGCTACTGCACAGAGTTTTATCACAACCATGACTGGATCACTGTCTGATCCCGAAGAACTTGATCAGGTGACTGAATGCTTAGAGTCAACCTTCTGCTACATGCTAGGTAAGGTAGCTCTGCTTAAAAGAAATATAATTAGAGAGAAAATCTAGCATCCTGGTATAATGATCACACACACACACCTTAAAAAATAGCGTCAAACTAAATTGGTAGTATTTCAAACAGCATGGAAGGAGAGACTCCTGTGCTATAGAAAAGCTCTTATTGCTGCTAGATCAGTGTATCTCTCCACTCTAATAGAAGAGAAGAAAAATAATCCTAGATTCTTATTTAATACTGTAGCAAAATTAACTAGGAAAAAGACAACAACAAAAACATGCACACCATCCTTATATAGCAGTGATGACTTCATAAATTTTTTCAATGTTCAGACTATTAATTTAATGCGAGACAGTTTTATAACTAATCCTGTAGATAATAATATAACAATATCAGATCAACAATTAGAACGTTTTACTCCTCTTTGAGAGACTGAACTAATTTCAATAATTTCCTCATCAAAATCATCAACCTGTACTAGATCTCTTACCTACGTGTTTCCTCAAACAGATAATTCCAGTAGCAATTGAACCTCTTCTAAAGATAATCAATTCTTCCCTTAGCACTGGCTATGAAGCTAAATCCTTTACACTAGCAGGTATCAAAACCCCTGATCAATAAACCTCGACCCCTGTCAGCTGTCCAACTATAGGCAAATATCAAACCTCCCCTTTATCTCCACGATCCCAGAAAAGGTTGTAGCACAGCAGCTATGCTCATACCTACATAGGAATAACATTCATGAAATGTATCAGTCAGGATTTAGGCCTCATCATCAGCGCTGGTTAAAGTGGTAAATGACTTACTACTGGCCTCTGATCAGGGTTGTGTCTCCTTGCTTGTGTTGCTTGACTTTAGTGCAGCTTTTGATACCACTGATCATGCTATTCTCCTCGATAGACTAGAAAATGTTGTTGGCATTAAGGGAACAGCCCTTTCCTGTCTCAGGTCTTATTTGAATGATCATTATCAGTTTGTAGACGTAAATGGTGACTTCTCTAGGCATACTAAGATTGGTGTTCTGCAAGGTTCTGTTTTAAGCCCACTACTCTATTCTTTATATAGGCTACCTCTGGGCAAAACTATTTGTAATTTGTGGTATTAGCTTCCACTGTAATGCATAAGACACACTTGTATGTTTCAGCAAAGCCAGACAGACATCAGGTTAATAAGGTTGAGGAATGTGTAAAGGACACCACATGCAGATAGAAGTAAGCTTTCTGATTACATAATAAATCTGGATGGCCTTTCTGTTTCATCATGTGCAGCAGTAAAAGACCTTGGTGTCATTATTGACTCCAGTCTTTCATTTGAAGTTCATGTAGATAATATTACTCGGATAGCCTTCTTTCATCTCAGAAATATTGCTAAGATAAGAAATATATTGTCACTACACAATGCAGAAAAATTAGTTCATGCTTTTGTTACCTCTAGATTGGATTATTGTAATGCCTTACTGTCTGGATGCTCCAGTAGGAGCATAAACAAGTTCCATTTAATCCAGAATGCAGCAGCAAGAGTCCTTACTAGAACCAGAAGATATGACCACATCACCCCTATCTTATTCACACTGCATTGGCTCCCAATCAAATTTCGTATTGATTATAAAATACCACTATTGACCTATAAAGCATTGAATGGTCTTGTGCCGCAGTACCTGAGCGAACTTTTGGTCTTTTATGATCCGCCACGCCTATATTGATCAAAAGGTGCAGGCTATTTGTTGGTACCTCGAATAGTGAAGGCTGCAGCAGGGGGTAGAGCTTTCTCTTACAAAGCCCCACAGTTATGGAACAGCCTTCCACTTAGTGTTCGGGGCTCAGACACAGTCTCAGTATTTAAGTCTTGGCTGAAAACATATTTGTTTAGTCAAGCCTTTTGTGAATAGTTTTTTCTTAGGTAAAGGAGCAGATCTGGAGGGTTCACAGGCAGAGAGTGTTGTGGTGAACATGTACATTTAGGGCATTTGGCAGACGCCCTTACCCAGAGCGACTTACATTCATCTCATTTATACATTTGAGAAGTTGAGAGTTAAGGGCCTTGCTCAAGGGCCCAGGAGTGGCAGCTTGGTTGGCTGGGATTTAAACTCATGACCTGCCTTTCAGACGTCAAACATCTTAACCACTGAGCTACCACTGCTAATGGTGAACTGGGATGTTTGGATGCTGTCACCCCCTTCACTCTCACGCATTCACTCAGGTTTCTTGACGGTGGAGTGACTGGCCACTTTATGTCCCAGGGTCCCCTCGTGTCTGTGCTACCTTCTGGCTCTCCCTTTTAGTTATGCTGTCATAGGTAGTCTTGCCAGAGTCCCTGCTTGTACTCTGCACACAATGTACATTGTCTATTACCATTACGTGACAATTAGCATACCTAACAATCTCTCTCTCTCTCTGTTGAGCTACATCTATTACTCACGAGATACCATCCTGATTCCTTACTTCTGGTTGGAGTTCTCATCACTTGGAAATCACTCGCTTCTGCTGAGGATGGCCCACACGGACAGCCTAAAGATACATGAGATTACTGTAGATGGTACCACTTAAAAACCATGAAGACGGCTTAGAACTACAATTACTATGATAGCTTTAGGACTGCGGTTGCCACGAGCAGTTTTGCACTCAAGTCTCCATCAGGGAACAGTTGATAAATTCAACAATATAGACTTCATATGAAAACTGTAATGAATTTTCTGGTTACACAACTGCACTATTTGACCATGTTGTACACAGTTATAGAAGGGAATTATTTATAATCTCACTATCCGGTGTCACCCAGATGAGGATGGGTTCCCTATTGAGTCTGGTTCCTCTCAAGGTTTCTTCCTCATGATGTCTCAGGGAGTTTTTCCTCATCACCGTCACCTCTGGCTCGCTCATTAGGGATAAATTCATAAGTTTAAAATTTATATCCTGAATTTATATATTTCTGTAAAGCTGTTTTGCGACAATGTCCATTGTTAAAAGCTCTATACAAATAAAATTGAATTGAATTGAAGGTCAAAACTGTAAGTAGTTAAAAAGAATTTTTTTCTTGGGGATTTGAGTAAGAATACAAGTGTTTGATTTCATTATTGAATGGTAAAACATTATGAGTAGATATTTGGTGGTAGGTTTTCAGTTATTTACATGAAGAGAAACTTACAAAGCTAGAAAAATATAATGAAATAATGTTGTTTAGGTGTTATATAGCATAAATAAAAACAGAAAAACCAAGACTTTGTGAAAGCTGAGGTTACATTTTCCAGAGCGTCTCACTTTAGTTTGCATTTGAGAGATTTGAATGGGAAATCTGATATGCCAAGCTGCATTTCAATATTTGTTTGCACTGACCTTCAAGCAACGGATAAATATAAGTTACAGTGCTTTTTAGGGGTCCAAGCACAAAGTGCTCTGGAACTCTATTGTTTTGATTCTTCTTCTCCTTCTTCTTCTTCCTCTTGTTTCTCTTTCGCCACAAAAAATAACTCATACAGCCTAAACCATACAGCATATTGACATCAAACTTTATACATCGCTATAGCACAACTACACTAACTACAGCACAAGCCTTCTGCCCCATATCTCGAGAACCGTAAGGCATGCATTAAAAATTCTTTTCCCCTCTTATTCCCTCAGATTTAGACAAATAGGCCCTACCCACTAATTTCTGCCATGATGAATTTTTTGCTAATTTGCAAAATATGCTAAACCTACTTTTGAAATCTCTGAATCTCTGAAACATTCACCCCCACTGTTTCCCATACCATACTGTTGGACTTTATTTATGTCCTTTCAGAACTGTGTATGTCATACATGTATCTTGCTCTTTGGGTCCAAGAGAAAGGTTAGTTCATCTCGCTGTGTGAAGAAAGACACGGTGCCTTAGTGGTTAGGATGTTTGCCTCGCACCTCCAGAGTTAGGGTTTGAATCCCGCCTATGCCCTGCGTGTGTGGAATTTGCATGTTCTCCCTGTGCTTTGCGGGTTTCCTCCAGGTACTCCGGTACTACATCAGTTGTAGGCTGACTAGCATCTCTAAATTGTCAGTAGTGTGTGAATGGTTGTGCGATTGTGCCCTGTGATGGGTTGACACTCTGTCCAGAGTGTCCCCCGCCTTGTGCACTGAGTTCCCTGAGATAGGCTCCAGGCTTCCTGCGACCCTGTGTAGGATAAGCGGCACAGAAAATGGGTAGTCTGTCCAGTTTATATTCAAGAATTCATTGTCAGTCTTACTCTGCATTCATTCTGGTCACCAGCAAAATATGACATATATTACAGGTACATATGTGATGTTGTCCAAACTTGTCACACTTTGGGTTTTGGTGAACTGATGATGACACTGTTATGCTATTTTGCATGTGTTTTAAATTAATTCAGTCAAGCAGTCTGAAAGGTGTAAGCTCTTTTTTTGTCTTTGATTGGGCTTAAAAATATGTAAACCTCTGGCAGTGGTCTGATAGAAAAGAACCAAATTTCACAAAGTGGAACTCCACCGAGCCTAATGATCGGAGTCCAGGAGAGAATTGTGTTGTTATGAATCAGGATGGATGGTTTGATACTAGCTGTGGAGGAAATTTTTCTTTCATTTGTAATAGGAGGTTCATGTTGGTGAAGGAGAATATACCATGGGAGGAAGCTCTTAAGCATTGCAGGATTCACTACACTGACTTGGCCTTCGTGGATTCTGATACACTGCTAGACCTGCTTAAAATAGAGACTAAACAAGCCCAAACAGCCAGTGTGTGGACAGGCCTGCGTTTCCTCGATGGAAAATGGTTCTGGGTGAACGGGATGCTGCTGGGGAGCCTGGTATCACTGCCTTCATGCCCAGTCCAGCCCTATCGCTGTGGTGCGTACAACTTCAACACTTATGTCTGGGAGAACAGAGACTGCAATGAGGAGCTTAATTTCCTCTGCTATTACTGAAGGTGAGTAATAAACATCCAGAACATTAACCAGGGTTTTATAACAGTTACACTGTTCCAAGAGTGCTGATATTTGGTACAAACAGCACTGGTACGTTTCACCCATCGTATCACTGCACTCTGTTTTTGCTATATAAAATTTAAATTCTAGCAACAATCCATTACAATGAAGCCGTTACTACACTTACTATGGGCTGTCAGTCAGTCTGTGTCTTGCATGGCAACACACAACACTCTATCTATCTGTGGCTTCTTTTGGAAGTCTTTTTGTTGACGGAGCAAAAATATTTGGTCATAGCACTCTTGCTCATGAGATATTTCATAACTATATAAATTTGAATATTAATGTTGTAATGGCGTGATAGTTGCTAGAAATTTAAGACTTGCACTAAAGACTTAAAAATAGAAGTATATACCACGATCACCCTTTCCTTTACTAACACTTTCAACTTGAATATGTCAAAAACTGTATATATTTTCTCTTCCTAAACAGATGACTCTCTACAACTGGAGTAAGAAGAATATCACCTTTTGTTAGCATCCTTTAAGAATTCATCCAGACCTAGATATTATGTAGTCTGTTTGACCTGGATCCTCACTTTTAAGCTGTAATCAAACAGTAACATTGTATTGGCTCATTGAAAATTATGGCAAGTATTGTCTTTTCTCTTGAATAGGTTCATGTTAGAACTTTGTATATTTATGAGTGAACGTTTGGTGGATGGTTTTCAGTTGCATATAGGACATAAAGTAGAAAGCTAGTGTTTTAGTATTATAATGGAATAAAGAAACTTATCAAGACTTATTTCAATGTTATATAGTGTAAGGAATACAGAACAATCCAAGACAACTTCAAGGCTGAGGTTACATCATTCTAGCAAGGTTAACTTTATTAATTTGCATTTGACAGATTTGAATGGGAACTCTGACATGCTAAGCTACTATTTGATTTTACTGTTTATTTTGTTTGCACTGACCTTGAAGCTACATACAAATTTAATATACAGTGCTTTTTAGGAGTCCAAGCACAGAGTGCTCTGGAACCCTATTGTTTTTGTCTGGGTTCTTATTTCTGCTTCTTCTTCTTCTTCTTCTTCTTCTTCTTCTATTTTCTTTTTCACGCAGTCTAAACCACACAGCATGTCAGCATCAATCTTTATACGCAGGTGCAGTACTACTCAGAAAAATGAAATGACCAAATTGCACCTCTTGGTGGCGCTATAGCACAAGCCTTTACTTTTTGGCCCAACTCGAGAACAGTAAGGAGTGCATTAAAAAATGCTTTTTCCCCTCTTAACCCTTGGATGTGGATTGTTTTTGCTAATTTACATAATATGCAAAACCTAATTTTGACATCTTGTCCTAGGATTTTTGGTCAATTTGCACAAAGCTGGTGTCAAACTACTGAGGGGAATTTCTTTTTCAAAAGTTGTTCAAATCATATTGAAATTTTAAAAAATATGTCTGGCACATGCCATTCAATTCATCCAAGGAGGAACCTAATTTACTCAAACAGCTGTAACTCATGACTGCTTCTGTGGATTTGCACAAAACTTGAAATCCATGTACAGGAGAAGACTATGAGGTCATATGAGGCAAAATTGGGAGGAAGTCTGCAAATTTTGGAGCATTGTCATCATTAGGGGCGGAGTTAAGTTCTAATAACTGTTTCTCAGGGTCAGTAAATCCAATTTGCAAACTGAAAGAAGCTTATCTTTTGTAAAGTAGGATGTGCAGTGAATTATGTTTCAAGTCCTGAGTCGGTGTTTCATGCCCTAAATATTTGCCTTCACAGCATTTAACCTTGAACCCCCACATTTAAGATAATTTACATAACATGCAAAACCTACTTGTGCTAAACATTCCAAGGATTCTGGACCTACCTTCACAAATTTGTTGTCAAAATACTCATGGGAGGCTAAAAGTTAATAGTTTTCCAAAGTATATTGAAATTTCTAAGCAATATGGCTGCCACATGCCAATCAGTCATAGAGGGGTGGAGCCTCAAACAGCTATAATTCAAGACTGCTTTGATGGCTTTGAATGAAAGTTGAAGGACCTATTTCCTGCAATGTTTTGAGGATAGCTGCCAAGACTGGGGCGTGGTCACCCATAAGGGTTCAGTTTAGAGTTCAGTTTAAATGATTGTTTATCAGGATCAGTGATACTGATTAGCACATAAGAACAAGCATATCTTGTACCTGCACCAAGCAGCAACAACAGATCGAGGCTCTGGTGATGGTGCAGGCTGAGGACAGACAAGTTCTCTGGAGCCTGGTGTAGCCTATCAGTACTCCAGTTGCCACCGCCCCAACCACAGCACACACCATCATCAGAAAAATGATCCTGCAGGACAACCCAGAGGCTTTTGTGGAGCTCTTAGAAGGGTGCTACAGTACCACGGCCTGGCCCAAGTCACAGTGGGCCATTCACTTCTTCCTACTATTGGAAGAAGCCCAGCTGGTGGTGCAACAGCTCCTGTTAGAAAATCAACTGGAGTGCAAAGAGGTGATCCTCCAAATCCTCCAGGTGATTGTCCAAAATATGGAACAGCACTGAGCTCACCAATAAACATCAGAAGTACAGATCTGAAGCACTATAGCAAGAAAAGCCCAAACACAACACGTCAATAAAAGCCTTTAAACCTTATGAAATGCTTGTCATTGTTTTCCAGTACACCATAGAAACATGTAAATAAAAATAATCTACAAATACTGAAGCAGCAAACTTTGCACACATTACAAACATAGAGGAAGCTAAGCACTGGTACAGACTAAGCACAGCACTATAAGATTCTTTTGTACTGTATGTTGTGTTGAATTACTGCAAGCCACATTATTTTTCGTCATTACATAGTTTACATATATATAATATACACACATGATATTTTTTGGCATTGATCAGATGTAGAATTAGCTTGATAAATTCTAGGAAATGGAAATGGAGTTTATAAACTGATCTTTTATATACTCCTCATAGATCATTCATCGGGTTTATACCAAGTTTGGTCAGGACAATGTCAAGATATCCTTGATGATAAAGTTTAAATGCTGTTGCCCTGGCAACGCTATCAATTAATGGGTGACACCACACAAACATAAACACGTCTCATAACTCCACTGTACCTTGTAAAATTCTATTCTATTCTATTCTCCCTCTGCAACCATGTTTGCTGATGCTGTTGTAAAAATAGTTTGTGCACTAGATTGTATCTGTTTTTCAATTGATGTCTGAAGCAATCCTTCCTGCTGCTTGTCACCTGTCTTTCTTGCTTTTACTCACAATTATTAAGTCCTTCATCTTTAAACTTTTTTTTTTTTTTTTTACAATATAATCAACTGGAGGTTAGAGGAAGGAACATTGAGGGTGTTTTTTTTATTGATCTGGCAAATAGAGTGCCCTTCTTTGTGCAAACAGATGATGCTAGACCTTTTCTCAAATCTTACTTCCCTCTTCTTAATCATTTTTGCAATTACTTTTAACCAGCTGATCCCAAGGTAATTTATAGTGGATGTAGTCAATTCCCTTCAATTTCATACAGGTGCCCGTAGCTGTTAGGCGGCAGAGACTTATGCAGTTGCAGGTATAGACTTTATTTAAAAAACAAACAGACAAATCCAAAACATAATGCAGGGTTCTTTCTTGGCCTTCTTCAAGGATGGGGCCCAGGACATTTGGGGTATCAAGCATGGAACTCACTGGAGAGGAGCAGATCAAGAATGTCGTGAGCTGGGACCCAGCTTCTCTCCTCCAGGCCATACCCCTCCGAGGAAGTCGATGAAGTATTGCAATTTTCCATCCTTGCCCCTGGAATTCAAGATTTCTTTAACTACATAAGCAGGTTGTCTACCAATGTCAAGAGGCGCCGGAGGTTAGAAGGGGGGACACATTCTGGTAGTGGTCCTGGGGTTACAGGTTTTCAGTAGGGTATGTGAAATGACAGAGCAAGACAGCAGTGTCGTGGTAGAACCAATTTATACATTATTCATTGATTACATTTAGTTTTTTTTAGATTTTGACAGCCATAATGTACCAGTGTGTCAGTTTTCTAAACCCCTGGGATACCTTAATGTCAAACAGAATTCACAGAATTCACAGAATAAACAGAATTCACTTCTGTTTCTAACTGAAAACTCCTTGTTGGCCTGAGCTACCTGTTCGAGACATTGGGGGGTGATTTCCTCAGAAATGCCAAAATACCTGAAAACTTTGTTAAAAAATGGTCTTAGCAGTTTCAAAGGCTTATGGGAGACTGGGTAGTGGGATAAGAGTCAGTGATTTAGAGAAATTTTACAGAAAATTACAGTGTTGCCTTGGGTGACAGGGAGGTCAGTGATGAAATCTATGGTGAGACCATGGTCTCTGAGGTGTGGGGAGGGTTACCAGCTTACCTGCCGGAACCGTTCTGGGAACCTTGGCCTGGGCACAGGAAGACCATGAGGAGATGAAAGTGTGGATGTCAGAGCGCATGCTTGGCCACCAGTATTTCCCTTGGAGAGGTTGATGGGTTTTCTGGACCCCCAGGTGCCCTGTGGCAGGGATGGTGTGTGCCCAGGTCATGACTTTGCCTCTCTGGGCAGCGGGCACATAGGTCTTGCCCTCTGGATATGCTGTAGGAACCTCCTGAGATGGTTTTGTGAGGGTCTGTGCTAGATACCAGTCAATGTCCCATGTTAGTGCTCCCATGAAACAAGATGGTGGCAGGATGAATACATCCTTGGAGTGTCGGTAGGGAAAAGATGTGACAGGGAGTTGGCTTTAGTGTTCCTTGAACCAGGATAGTAGGACAGGGTGAAATGAAACCTGGCAAAGGAGACTGTCCCTCTAGCCAATGACTCCAGCACCATTCTTCCAGCACCCCATTCACAAGACGGAGTTCTCTCTCACCAATGTAGTAGTTAGCAGGGCTCAGTTTCTGAGATAATTCAGCCCTAATCTGGGATGCATCAAACTCCACAATGAATGGACATTGCCTATATGGGTGTTTAAGGATGGGTGCTGTTGTTAATGCCTCGCTGAGTGGGGCAAAGGCATTTTCTGTGGCCAAGTTCCACTTGAGTTTCTTAGGACGTTTCTTTTAAGAATGACCTTAGTGGGACTGCGATGGAGCTGAAACTATGCATGGATCGGTGGCAGAAATTAGAGAACCAAAGAAACTTCTAGAGCTTCTTGAAAGTGGAGGGCTAGGCCATTCACGTAGCACTGAGACTTTTACCGGATCCATGAGGACCTGGTAAGCTGATGACATACCCCAGGAACGATACCTTGGACCTGTGCAACTCGCATCTCTCTCCTTTTACATAGAGATGATTTCGACATAGGTGAGCTAACACTTGTTTTACATGAGGGATTCTGTGGAAAGGGAGTATATCAATATGTCATTGTGGAGGTGTGGTCATGGTCGAGCGCTGGTTAGTCTGGAGTCGGGAAAAGTGAGTGGTAACGATCTACACTTGTGCGGGATTGCTCTGACATGTTGTAGCGCTTAGCATACATGGAGGGCTGAGTATGAACCACAGGAGAGGAAAGTAAGGTGCACTAGTGACTTTATTTACAGGTGCAGGAAGGGTAAGTGGGGTGCTGTGCGGTAGTGCAGGCTTGGTGCTGGGTGAAGGGGTAGTAGTTATCGCTGGAACAGGGCACAGTGCAGGAGAGGTTGCAGTGCAGCGGTGGGACCCAGGGGTCTGCAGTTAGCAGGTGGACAGGTTGGCACTGCTGAGGGTGCTGGGAGAGTCATCATCGTCGTCGTTGTCATCTGCAAGGCATAGAGAGAATGATGTTAGCGTGGGGCATAAGCCCAAGAGTGTCTGTCTTGCCCATACTGCAGGGTCCTTTTATACTCTCCCATCTTCTCAAGGAGGGTAGGGAGCTGCTGCAGCCCTCATTGGTTGCCAGCCTTCCCTGATTACTCCGCCCCTGACAGCCACGTGCTCCTGTGCTCTCCACTACATGGGTGGTGCTGAAGTGGCACTGTCCTTTCAGCACCATAGCGGCAGTAGGGTGAGGAGTACTTGCTGGTTTATGTGTGCGGGCTGCCGGCCTATCGTCACACATGTGTTCTGTATTACAGTAAGTGGCAGAAAGGATAAAGTGGTGAGAGACGAGCACCAAGAGAGAGAGAGAGAGAGAGAGAGAGAGCTGAGCAGCACAGAGCCATGTGTGTGTGTGCGTGCATGTGTATAGATATATGTGCATAGTAAAATAAAACTGCTGAAAAGCGAAAGAAGTAAGGATGAGAAATAAAGAGCCTCCTCATTTCCGAACCACCCTGTGAAGTGTCTCAGCCATCAATATTAGCACTCAAGCTGGCATGCTGCTACCTGATGCTTAGGATCAGCACAGTAGTAAAATAGTCTCCCCTTTCTGTGTTTTTCACATTCTACACCACTGAGCTTGGCTTGGCCAATTTGCATGGATTCCGGAGGGCTTGGCTCTGGAGGTAGCAGTCTCTTCACACTGGTCAGTCATTGGTTAGGGAGTCATGACAAATGGAAATGTCAAGAAGGGTGTCCAGTGAAATTTGGTTGTTCCAGCATGCTAGCTCTGTAAGAACATGTTTGCATAGTAGTAGAAGTAGAGGGCATGAACCCTTTGCATATATGATCCCTGGTGCATTTGTCTGGGTGTGCAATGACCAAGGAGGCTGATGGAGAACATGCTGCCAGAGAATTGTAGGTGGACTTCCATCATCTATCAAAATTTTAATTGGTTTTGACAGCTGTCAATCATAATTATAATTTACTGACAGGTCAAAAGTTCACTGACATCCAACCACACACACATACACAGACATATGGTTTTATTTACTTTAACAGTGACCTTTTTAGATTTACTAACCACAAGTCAATCATCCAACCACATCCACACACATGTGTGATGTGTGGTTTAATGATGTACATGTGGTTAGTATAAAACCACAATTACTTCCTTAAAATGGAAATACCAATGTCAGTGACCTTCTGATCTGTCATTAAATTATAGTTATGATTGACAGCTGTCAAAACCAATTAAAATTTTGATAGGTGATGGAAGGTTTGATATGTTGTTTTCTAATGCAGTAAAATTCATACATTGCAAGAAATGCAGGGAAGTTCAAACTAGGTTGTTGCAAAACATTAAGAAAAGAAGAGTTAGTCTAATTGATATTCAAGGTTCAAGAATATATTGTGATTCTTACTCTGCATTCATTCTGGTCACCAGCAAAAGTATGATATACACCAATCAGCCATAACAGTAAAGCCACTGAGAGGTGAAGTGAATAACTTTGATTATCTCGTTACAGTGACACCTGTCAAGGGGTGAGATATATTAGGCAGCAAGTGAACAGTCAGTTCTCAAATTTGATGTGCTGGAAGCAGAAAAAATGGGCAAGCGTAAGGATCTGAGCAACTTTGACAAGGGCCAAATTGTGATAACGACTTGGTCAGAGCGTCTCCAAAACAGCAGGTCTTGTGGGGTGTTCCCGGTATGCAGTGGTTAGTACCTACCAAAAGTGGTCCATGGAAGGACAACTGGTGAACCGGCGACAGGGTCATGGGCACCCAAGGCTCACTGATGTGCATGGGGAGCACAGGCTAGTCTGTCTGGTCTGATCCCACAGAAGAGCTACTGTAGCATGAATTGCTGCAAAAGTTAATGCTGGTTATGATAAAAAGGTGTCAGAACACACAGTGAATCTCAGCTTGATGCGTATGGGGCTGCGTAGCTGCAGGCCGGTCAGAGTGCCCGTGCTGACCTCTGTCCACTGCCAAAAGTGCCTACAATGGAGGCATGAGCATCAGAACTGGACCACGGAGCAATGGAAGAAGGTGGCCTGGTCAGATGAATCATGGTACAAATGTGATGTTGTCCAAACTTGCCACACTTTGGGTTTTGGTGAATTGACGGTGACACTATTATGCTATTTTGCATGTGCTTTAAATGAATTCAGTCAAGCTGAAGTCAGAAAGTTGTGAGCTGAGTTGGCAGAGAGGCAAGTAAAGGTTTACAGAGCTTAGACGCATAACAGCAGAGATGAAATCTCTCTTTTTTATTTGTCTCCTGTTGGTACTTTATGGGATGGCTGTAAGTCTGATAAGAGAATACATTTATGGTTCACAGAGAGTACCAGTGTCTACAGCTCAGACCTATTGCAAGCAGGACTATGGGGATTTGGCTAGCATCACTACCATAGAGGAACACCAGAGAGCTGTGAAAGTTGCCGGACAGAATTATTTATTTGCTTGGATTGGGCTGAAAAGAACTGCATCACATGTAAACATCTGGCAGTGGTCTGATGGAAAAGAACCAAATTTCACAAAGTGGAACTCCGACGAGCCTAATGATCAGAGTCCAGGAGAGAATTGTGTTGTTATGGATCAGGATGGCTGGTATGATATTTACTGTGGTGGAAGTTTTCCTTTCATTTGTAATAGGAGGTTCATGTTGGTGAAGGAGAATAAACCATGGGAGGAGGCTCTTAAGCATTGCAGGACTCACTACACTGACTTGGCCTTCGTGGATTCTGATACACTGCTAGACCTGCTTAAAATAGAGACTAAACAAGCCCAAACAGCCAGTGTGTGGACAGGCCTGCGTTTCCTCGATGGAAAATGGTTCTGGGTGAACGGGATGCTGCTGGGGAGCCTGGTATCACTGCCTTCATGCCCAGTTCAGCCCTATCGCTGTGGTGCGTACAACTTCAACACTTATGTCTGGGAGAACAGAGACTGCAATGAGGAGCTTAATTTCCTCTGCTATTACTGAAGGTAGGTAATAAACATCCAGAACATTAACCAGGATTGTGTAAGTTTGAATATTAAAGTCATAATGAAATGATAATTGCTATTTTCAGACCAGCACTAAAGACTTAACAATAGACGTTTACATCACATTCACTTTCTCCTTCACTCACTCCTTCAACCTGAATATGTCAAAAACTGTCAATTTTTGCTTTTCCTGAACAGGTGACTCTCTACAACTGGAAAAAAGAAGAATATCTCCCTCAAGAAGCATTCTTCAAGAATTCATTCAAACCTAGATATTATGTAGTATGTTTAACGTGGGATCATCACTTTCGAACTCTAAAATAACAGTAAAATAGTTTTGGCTCATTGATAATTAGGGTGGTTGTTGTTTAATTATACACTTTTCTCTTGAATAAGTTCATGTTTTAACATTGTGTACTTATGAGTAAATGTTTGGTGGTGGGTTTTTCTTGAATATGTTCATATCAAAACATTGAGTACGAGTAAATTTTTGGTGGTTGGTTTAGAGTACCTTATAGAAAAAAAAACTGAAAAGCTATTGTGAAAAGAAATGGAATAAAGAAACCTTTTAAGGCTTCATTATTTGTTGTATTATACGAAGAACACAGACTAATCCAAGACAATTTGAAGGCAAGGTTATATCATTCTAAAGAGACTCGCTTTCTTAGTTTGCATTTGACAGATTTGAATATGGAAATCTGATGTGCAAAGTGACTTTTTAACATTATTAGAATTGATCTTGAGTCAACAGATAAATTTAAGTTACAGTGTTTTTTAATCATTGTTATTGCTGTACTACAAAGAATCATTAAAATATTACTGTCAAGAGAATACCTTGCATGATTTTATTATTATTATTATTATTATTATTATTGCTTACGTGATTGCTTATGCAACAATTGTAACATGTCTGTGAATGTGTGGCTCCCCTGAAAATGCTGCTTGCAGCTTTAAAAATAATAATAATAATTTTGCTTTGCTGAGAAATTTGAAAAGAGATGATGCTAGATTTTTTAAATCTTTGTACTTCAGTTGATTTTCTAACAGGAGCTGTTGCACCACCAGCTTGGCTTCTTCCAATAGTAGGAAGAGGAGAATGGCTCACTGTGACTTGGGCCAGGCCTACAGTACCACGGCACCCTTCTAAGTGTTCCACAAAAGCCTCTGGGTCTTCCTGCAGAGTCATCTTTGTGATGGTGGTGTGTGCTGAAGGTGGGGCAGTGACCACTGAAGTACTGGCAGGGTGCACTAGGCCCCAGGAGAGCTTGTATTTCCTCAGCCTGCACCATCACCAGAGCCTAGATACGTTCTTGCTGCTTGGCGCACAGGTCGAGGACGGCTTGATGATCAACTTGGCACAGGTTGCAGACGGACTTTACAATTTCTGTAAACGCTGAGGACTCTATAGTGGGATAAAAGCCTTAATCCTGACTTTTGGCACCATTATTATTAGTATCATCATCATTATTATTATTAATAGTAGTAGTAGTAGTAGTATGCAAGTGAAAAAAACTCAAGTGAAGTTTTAAAAATGAACAGCAGGGTGCTCCAGGAACCTACAATCCACACTATGTCACAGTGACTAGAGCCGTGCATTTTTAGCCTACTCTAAAATTTTTAACCATTTCTGGGAAAAAAGAAATCATGACAGTGATGTTTTAATGATTTTATGTAGTACAGCAATAACTGGTTAAATGTAGTTTAAATGTATCTTGTAAATGCCACAAGTTCAAAGCAAAGTAATATCAAAATGTAGCTTTGCACATCAGAAACTCGGCTTTCAAATTCTCTTGGATTTGGTCTGTATTCTTTGTACAACAACTAAGCAAGCCTTAATAGGTTTCTTTATTCCATTTCATTTTTTAAACACTAGCTTTCTAGTTTTTTCCCCCATAAGTTACTGAAAACCCACCACCAAACATTTACTCATAAGTACACAATGTTTAAACATGAACTTATTCAAGAGGAAAGTATATAATTAAACAACAACCGCCCTAATTATCAATGCACCAAAACTATTTTACTGTTATTTTAGAGCTTAAAAGTGATGATCCCACGTTAAACATACTACATAATATCTAGGTTTGAATGAATTCTTGAAGAATGCTTCTTGAGGGAGATATTCTTCTTTTTCCAGTTGTAGAGAGTCACCTGTTCAGGAAAAGCAAAAATTGACAGTTTTTGACATATTCAGGTTGAAGTAGTCAGTGAAGGAGAAAGTGAATGTGATGTAAACTTCTATTGTTAAGTCTGTAGTGCTGGTCTGAAAATTCTAGAAATTATCATGCCATTATGATATTAATATTCAAACTTACACAATCCTGGTTAACCCTTTGATATTCTTCTTAACTGTTTGGTAGAGCACATTTTGAGTCACTATAGCTTATTGAAAAATGTGCTGTGAGCCATCTCTACCACTCGGTTTTGGTATGTTATGTTAAAAAGTTCCACTAGATGTCACTGTGTCCTGAAATAGTGTGACTTTTCAGTTAGCCTCCTTACAGGAATTTAGCAGCAAGAAAGTTACTCTAGACATATGCCTCTGGGTTTGGCAGGAATTTTCAAGGTAAGCATATTTTTGGTTATATTATAGTTTCAGAGGCCTTACTGAACAGAATTATGTAACTTGATACAACAATAAACAGTCTAATAAGGGTAAAATAACTTTCTAAAAACGTGCTCTACCAAATGGGCTGTTTGTCATTTTATGGTAAAGGTAGGGAAACTAAGCTAAAATTGACAATTTGCTACAAAATAAAAAACTTCTGATCATTCATTGTTGTTAATACGATACATTTAATGTTATTCCATTATATATTTGGTGGAACAATTATATCAGTATGATTTTTCACCATTTCTGAGATGTTTTTTTAAAGTACTGTAAGTATAGTAAATATGTGGAAATAATAGTAGTACTGGTTACACTACAAATTCCATAGTAACAAATTGATATATGCTGGTATACTAACATATTACTAGCATTATAACAGTGCATGGTTTGTAATTTTGATTTTTTCTTTCTGTTTTACAAACAATAGATGGACACTAAAACATTTTACGGTACAAGGCCACGCACTTCTCTGGCCCTTATACCAGAAAATCCTCAAGAGGTTGATGTTGATCTGAGTTATAACGATGACCAAATAGAAGATCCTGGTTATCAGCCCACACAAGCAGAAGAGACTGGGGACACTTCTTTTGAATCCTTGGATGAGGACGAGGTTGTCTCAACAAGATCATCTCCTAAACAGTTTCCTTGGCAGAGCCAGAGGACACCCCTGAGTTTAGTTCACCTTCATGTACCAGGAGAATCTGAAAGTATGAAGACATAGAGGCATTCCAGGTTCCTGATTCAACATTTGAACTCCCTGATGCTGTAAAGACACCCTTCCAGTACTTCAAAACACTCTTCACTGACAAGATGACTGAACATATTGCTCAACATACCAATCTGTACTCAGCCCAGGAGCTGGGGGATCCAATCAAGACTAGTGCTGTAGAGATTGAAGATTTCCTGGCAATACTACTCTTCATGGATGTTTTCAGCTTCCCATCCTTGGAGGACTACTGGCACCATGAGTCACATTTCAACATGATAGCTGATATCATGCTGAAGAAAAGATTCAAGCTGTCACACCTGTTCATTTTAATGATAATCAGCAGTGCAATGACAGTCCAGACTGATTTTACAAAATCCGCCTCCTTTTTGAGATGCTTCGTGAACAGTGTCTCCTGATCCCATCCACTTACAAGCACAGTGTGGATGAGGTCATGGTGGCATATAAAGGCACAAGGGCTGGCACTCTCCGCCAATATATTGCCAACAAGCCAGACAAGTGGGGCTTTAAATTGTTCTGCCAAGCCAGCTCATCTGGCATCATCCATGACCTACTACTCTAATAAGGCACATCCACATTTTTCAATGTCGCCCTAAGTGATCAGGAGCAGGTGCTACGTCTAGGGGCCAAACTGGTGACAACATTATGCAAAACCATAACACAGCCATGGCTTTCAGTCATCTTCTGTGACAACTACTTCACCAGTTTCGACTTGGTCCAGAACCTACATGCAAACCTGGGTGCCAAGTGCATCGGCACTGTCCGATCAAACTGCACTGGTGGAGCTCCCTTGATGAGAGACAAAGAGCTGATGAAGGAAGGACATGGAGCTTCTGATTACAGGTCTGCTGAAGGGGTGATTGCAGTAAGATGGTTTGACAGCAAATGTGTCAACTTTCTGAGCAGTGCCTGTGGGATCATGCCTCTTTCAACTGTCAGTGGTGGAGCAAAGAGGCCCACGCAAAGATTGCCATCCGATGCCCATCAATTATTCCTGCCTACAATCAGCATATGTGAGGCATTGATCTTTCTGACATGCTGGTGCACATCTACAAGACCCCAGCCAAGTCAAGGAGATGGTAGTTTCCCCTGTTTGCATACATCCTTGACCTGTGCATCTCAAATTCTTGGTTGGTCTGCAAGAGGGACTCTGGCCTACTGAACGAGAAACCAATGTCTCTCAAAAGGTTCTGCCTGACAGTCGCCCACAGTTTGAAGCAAGCCAGCATCCAAATTTGGCCAAACATCATCCTCCTGTCCACAACAGATGTCATCTCAGAATAAACTCTACACCCCAAGACCCTCACAACCACAACCAGACGTGCGTTACGATAACTGTGGACATTTGCCACTTCACTCTGACAAGCGGGGTTGGTGCATCCTCTGTCCAAAGGGTTTCTCAAGATGGAAATGTCAGAAATGCCATGTTTTCCTGTGTTTGAATGTAAACCAGCAATGCTTCATAGCATACCACCAGAAATAAAGTGGATCTAAAAAACATTTGTGCTGTTGCACCACTACACAGATGAGCAAGTCCTTCAAAAAGTTAGCATTTTATTTGACTTTTTCTAAAAGTTTTTGGCATTTATAAATGTGTTTATACTTTTACCATGAAGTTATTTCTCAACAGTTTGGTTGAGGTCTATACTAAAAAAACTGTGGGGTCTGTGAAAAAACATTGATGTTATTATTGGATGTATAAGGAAATAAAAAATGCAAAGAAATTTTCCATTGCTTTTTGCTTACTGAGAATGTTAATGTTCTGGATGTTTATTACTCACCTTGAGTAACAATGTAGCGCTGCCTCGAGCGGTATAGCAATAATACTCAGTAAACACCAGACTACGCCACCGGGGGACTCTCATCTCAGGAAATAATGTGAAAAGGCAATTAGACTCAAGGCACTTCCCATCACAGATAAGTAGTAAAGAAAAGAGTCAGAGACATGTCTTTGATTTGAGTGGACATATTTAATAAACTAGCAAACAACATACACTCATACATCAAAAGATCAGCTTATAAAAGACATATATTTATTATTACACAGAATTAAAAGTCTGTTACAAAGGAATATGTATACAGCCGTTGCTTATACCACAACACTAATGCACTTAAAAGACAGGCATACTGGCTGTTATACCCCAAATGAAGAGAAAACAGGAAGAGACAAGGAATTTAACTATAATTAAACAGACAAAACACCCCCACTGGGTGATTACCTACCATTGGGAAGTGGGGAGGGACTGCTTACCTTACTCATGCCCTTTGTACCCACACACATACACACATCACGGCAACAACCAGTGACCGATAAAAAGTGAACGTGATATTACATCACACACACTGCAAACTTTACCTCTACAACCACGGTGAAGGAGGTGATTGAAGGAGAAGAGCCAAGGCGGTAACGAGCCTGTGGGATGTGCTACAGGAGAGAAAAGAGCAGAGTCATTGTTAGATAAAGCTGCCAATTAATCCAATTATCAATTAGCTAAAAGGCAAAGCTACACACAACTTCACAGCCAATATCCCACTGTTGCCCACTCAATAATAGACAAACAAAATAAGGAAATAATGCAGATCAGAAGCAAGCTACAAGGGTCAAAGTAAAAGAACAAAAATATTAGATGCTTCCAAGGTATTCAGAAGCTCCAGAATAATACAATAATAGCTCCATAATAACACGATAATAACCAGACTACTATGCTAGTAGGCAAAACAGCAGTGGGTCTGATGGAATGCTCGTTGAGTTCGCAGTCTCAGATGCCAATGTAACTCTTCAAACTCAACATCTCGTACCAGGACCTGGTAATAACACACAATTACTTACATGCTGATTTAAAATACACAAATTGGGTGGGTGGGAGATGATAGTAAATAACTCCAAAGCCTAAAATATACCTCACTCATGTTGCCCAAGCCAGCCGCCAAGGATGCTGCAACCTCATTAGCCATACTCACTACTGACACTGGCAGATGATGAGGATTCCTATGCTGCCCGGCTGTCACCTGAGGTGTCTGCCGCAGGCTCTCTGTATTAGTAGGAGGGGCTTCCTCCATAGGGATCGTGGGTGCAGTTAAAGCAATATCTGATTCAGCAGCTACTGAGGGATTTACAGAAGGATCTGAAAGAATACAAGGAGACTGCTGCAGCTGAGCACAAGGAAAGTCCATAATAAACCACTGGTCTGCATCTTTGTCCCCTTCCTTCTTGGACCTTGTTACTTCTGGAGGGGCCACCTGGGGAGTAACAGGATAGAGCTCCGGGGGTACTGGCTTTAACATCCCCCGGTGTACCTGTCAGACTTGGCCAAGGTCTTGCTGCGGGGCTACTGAATATGACCCCCCAGGACTGGGTTCCCTCATGACCTTGTGAACAATGGCGCTCCAAGTATCCTGAATCTTATTGCGTTCTTGCACTGAAAAGTCCTTAAGATACACCAACTAGCCCACTGCCAAGTGGTGAAACTGGGTCAACTGGTCAAGCTGCTCCTTTCTTCGCTGCGCAGCCACCTGCAGCCAAACTCCAGTTTCATAGAGCTGTACATTTTCTCAGTGGGATTGAGACTGCGGCTGACATAGGCAATGGGACGGACTTTAACATCTTGCTCCTGTGACAATACTGCCCCCAAGCCTTGGTGACTGGCATCAACCTCTAAAATAAAAGGCAGTGTAAAATTAGCGAAAGCAAGTCCGGGTGCCTTTACAAGGCTCACCGACCAGGCTTCTGCCAAACAAGGCCCCTGCCCCTTCCAGGTCCGGCCTCCACCAACCTCTGCTACCAGGTAGCTTCAAGAACCCCTCAATGAATCGCTAATAATAACTGGTGAAACCTAGAAAGGAGCACAACTCTGAAACAGTTGTGGGGCATGGCCAATTAACCACAGCAGATACCTTGTCAGGGTCTGTTGATACTCCATCACTAGAAACGATGTGGCCCAGGTAACGGACTTCTCTTTTGAAGAAACAACACTTCTGCAATTTAGCCTTCAAGCCGTCCTGTTGCAGTCGACTCAGTACAATCTCCAAGCGGCTCATGTGCTGATCTATGTCAGAAGAAACACTATGATGCCATCAAGATACGACAAGAGTGGCTGGCAGTTCTGATCACGAAACATCCTTTCCATAAGTCTTTGGAATGTACTGAGCACATTACATAGCCCAAAGGGCATTCGATTAACCTAATCAAATAACCCAAAAGGTTTAAAAAAGGCTGTCTTTCGGCACTCGCTATCCGTAACCAGGATCTGGTTATAGCCACTACCCAAATCCTGGTAGTGAACCACTGGGCACCAGACAATGCATCCAAGGACTCCTCAATGGGGGGGGGGAGAAATGCATCCTTCCTAGTTTTGCCATTGAGCTGTTGGTAATCAACACACATCCGTAGGCTGCCATTTTTTTGTTCACCAGAACAATGGGAGAGGCATAGGGGCTACAACTTTCCTTGATGACCTGGCTATCACGCAACTGGCATATATGGGCCTTCACTGCATCATAGTCAGACAGGGGAATACGCCTATATCTCTGTCTCATAGGCTTTTCATCAAGCAAAGGAATATCATGAGAAATCAGAGTAGTACACCCAATATCACCCTCAAATGCAGAGAGGACTGATGCATATTTGCACAAAAGGACCTCATTTTATCTTGCGCCACACTGGGAAGGACAGACAAATCCACAGCCTGAGGTAGGGTTGAGAGCATGAAGAAACACATGTACAACCAATCTTCACAACTGGCACATAAGCTGTGCCTTGGATTACCTTAATCAAAGAAGGAGAAACAAGGAGACCATTGGGTAAACCGCTAGCATTAAAAAGTTTCAATCAAAACTGCTGCATTCAGCCCACAGAACTGACTAGAGCATGTAGTAGCCACTACCTTGACAGTCCGTGCTGGTATGTGAACTGGTTTGTGCACCCTCACTTCACTATAATTGTAATTTTATTATTTTTATTATTGTACCTGTAATATACAGTATATTATAATTGTGATGCTGACCAGAATGAATGCAGAGTAAGAATGACAATAAATTCTTCAATCTTGAATATCAACCAGACTGACTACCTCTTCTTTTATTAATGTTTTGCAACAACCTAGCTTGAACTTTCCTGCAGTTCTTGTAAGGCACTAACCACAATGCTAAAATTAGTAGAAAAAAGCTTAAGATGAAAATGGAGTGGAGGAAAAATGATTCAGTTAAAAATTTCAATCCTTCATAGATTCTGTAGTTCCTTCCCACTTCAAAGAAATTAGGTACACAGGCTTTTTATTTTCTCATCTTTGTCCTAACAAAAGCTATAGGCTTCCAGCACCTTTGGTACATCGACCCCGATGTTACGGTCGGTGGTTTGATCTGTCTTGTTTGTTTTTTTTTTTTTTGCCCCTCCCTTGTTTTTCTTGGCGTCGTTCTATCTCTACGAGCGTGTACACGCTCTCTATCTCTCTCTCTGTTTCTCCTAGGTGGATGCACCTGTTTGTTGTTGAGAGTGGCAGATTAATTGAGAGTAGTTAAAAGACGCCAACGAGGAGGAGAAAAGAACGACAGATTCTTGTGGGCCAGCCAGCAAACAGCGTCTTTGTGTCTTATTCCGTGTGTTTTCTTCTTTCTTTCTTGTTAGTTGTTGTCCGTTATGTCAAATTGTTACTTGGTTGATAAGTTTGTCGCAATTGTTATACATTGAGTGAGTGAGTAAATAGTCTTGAACAATTACATCGGACTCATTCTTTGTTTATGTTACATAATCTCTCTCTTTCTCGAGCCATTTAATGAGAGGTTTTAACACCCGAATAATAATGTCACAGTGGTGCCAAAAGTCAGGATTAAGGCTTTTACACCACTATAGAGTCCTCGTCCTTCACAGAAATTGTCAAATCCTTCTGCAACCTGCACCAAGTTCATCATCAATCCATCCTCAACCTGTGCGCCAAGCAGCGAGAATTCATTTGAGGCTCTAGTCATGGTGTTGACTGAATTCCTCAGAGCTTGGTGTAGCCCACCAGTACTCCAGCTGCGACCCAGAGGATGAACCAGAGGCTTTTGTGGAACTCTTGAAGGAGTGTGGCAGTACCATGGGCCTGGCCCAAGTCGCAGTGAGCCATTCTCCTCTTCCCACATCACCAGATCCTCGATCTGTTCTTGCTGTTCCTTTCTGCGCAGGTCGAGGACTGCTTGATGATGAACCTGGTGTAGGTTGCAGACAGACTTTACAATTTCTGTAAATGGTGAGGACACCATAGCAGCATAAAAGCCTTAATCCTAACTTTTGGCAACACTGTGACATTATTATTATTATTATTATTAGTAGTAGTAGTAGTAGTATTCAAGTGAAGTTTTAAAAATGAACAGCAGGGTGCTCCAGGAATCTACAATACACACAGTGTCATAGTTACTAGAGCTGTGCATTTTCAGTCTACTCTAAACTTTTTAACCACTTCTAGAAAAAAGAATCATGACAGTGATGTTTTAATGATTGTATGTATTACAGAAATAACAATGATTAAAAAAAGCACTGTAGCTTAAATGCATCTGGTGCAACAAGTTCAAAGGAAAGTAATATCAGAATGTACCTTGGCACTTCAGATTTCCTATTCAAATCTGTCAATGCAAACTAACAAAGAATGACTTAATCTGGGCTTTCAAATTGTCTTGGATTTGTCTGTATTCTTTGTACAATACAACAACTAAGCAAGCCTTAATATGTTTCTTTATTCGATTTCATTTTTTATACACTAGCTTTCTAGTTTTTTTTTTCTCCTGTTACTGAAAACCCACCACCAAACCGTTTACTTATAAGTACACAATGTTTAAACATGAACTTATTCAAGAGGAAAGTATATAATTAAACAACAACCTCCCTAATTATTAATGAGTCACAATTATTTTACAGTTATATTAGAGCTTAAAAGTGATGATCCCTCATTAAACATACTACATAATATCTAGGTTTGGATAAATTCTTGAAGAATGCTTCTTGAGGGAGATATTCTTCTTTTTCCAGTTGTAGAGAGTCACCTGTTCAGGAAAAGCAAAAATTGACAATTTTTGACATATTCGGGTTGAAGGAGTCAGTAAAGGAGAAAATGAATGTGACGTGAACATCTATTGTTAAGTCTTTAGTGCTGGTCTGAAAATTCTAGCAATTATCATGCCATTATGATATTACTATTCAAACTTACACAATCCTGGTTAATGTTCTGGATGTTTATTACTTACCTTCAGTAATAGCAGAGGAAATTAAGCTCCTCATTGCAGTCTCTGTTCTCCCAGACGTGAGTGTTGAAGTTGTACGCACCACAGCGATAGGGCTGGACTGGGCATGAAGGCAGTGATACCAGGCTCCCCAGCAGCATCCCGTTCACCCAGAACCATTTTCCATCGAGGAAACGCAGGCCTGTCCACACACTGGCTGTTTGGGCTTGTTTAGTCTCTATTTTAAGCAGGTCTAGAAGTGTATCAGAATCCACGAAGGCCAAGTCAGTGTAGCGAGTCCTGCAATGCTTAAGAGCCTCCTCCCATGGTTTATTCTCCTTCACCAACATGAACCTCCTATTACAAATGAAAGGAAAACTTCCTCCACAGCTAGTATCAAACCAGCCATACAGATTCATAACAACACAATTCTCTCCTGGACTCTGATCATTAGGCTCGCCGGAGTTCCACTTTGTGAAATTTGGTTCTTTTCCATCAGACCACTGCCAGATGTTTACATGTGATGCAGTTCTTTTCAGCCCAATCCAAGCCAAAAAAGAGTTCTGTCCTGTAACCTTCACAGCTTTCTGGTGTTCCTCTATGGTAGTGATGCTAGCCAAATCCCCATAGTCCTGCTTGCAATAGGTCTGAGCTGTAGACATTGGCACTTTCTGTGAACCATAAATGTATTCTCTTATCAGACTTACAGCCATCCCATAAAGTACCAACAGGAGACAAATAAAAAAGAGAGATTTCATCTCTGCTGTTATGCGTCTAAGCTCTGTAAACCTTTACTTGCCTCTCTGCCAACTCAGCTCACAACTTTCTGACTTCAGCTTGACTGAATTCATTTAAAGCACATGCAAAATAGCATAATAGTGTCACCGTCAGTTCACCAAAACCCAAAGTGTGGCAAGTTTGGACAACATCACATTTGTACTTGTAATGTACACCAATCAGCCATAAGATTAAAACCACTGACAGGTGAAGTGAATAACATTTATTTTCACATTACAGTGGCACCTGTCAAGGGGTGGAATATATTAGGCAGCAAGTGAGCAGTCTGTTCTCGAAGTTGATGTGTTGGAAGGAGAAAAAATGGGCAAGCGTAAGGATCTGAGCAACTTTGACAAGGGCCAAATTGTGATGGCTAGATGACTGGGTCAGAGCACCTTTAAAACAGCAGGTCTTGTGGGGTGTTCCCAGTATGCAGTGGTTAGTACCTACCAAAAGTGGTCCAAGGAAGGACAACCAGTGAACCGGTGACAGAGTCATGGGCACCCAAGGCATATTGATGCACGTGGGGAGCGAAGGCAGGCCCATCTGGAAAAAATTATGGCTATGATGAAAAGGTTTCAGAACACACACTGCATTGCAGCTTGCTGTGTATGGGGCTGTATAGCTGCAGACCAGTCAGAGTGCCCATGCTGACCCCTGTCCACTACAGAAAACTCCTACAATGGGCACGTGATCATCAGAACTGGACCATGGAGCAATGGAAGAGGGTGGCCTGGTCGGATGAATCATGTTTTCTTTTTCATCATGTGGACGGCCGGATGTTTGTGCGCCACTTGCCTGGGGAACAGATGGCACCAGGACGCACTTTGGGAAGAAGGCAAGCTGGCGGAGGCAGTGTGATGCTCTGGGCAATGTTCTGCTGGGAAACCTTGGGTCCTGGCATTTATGTGGATGTTACTTTGACACGTACCACCTACCTAAACACTGTTGCAGACCAAGTTCACCCCTTTATGGCAACGGGATACCCAAATGGCAGTGGCCTCTTTCAGCAGGATAATGCACCCTGCAACACTGCAAAAATTGTTCAGGAATGGTTTTAGGAACATGAAAAAGAGTTCAAGGTGTTGACTTGGCCTCCAAATTCCCCAGATCTCAATTTGATCGAGAATCTGTGGGATGTGCCTGACAAAAAAGTCATATCCATGGAGGCCCCACCTCACAACTTACATGACTTAAATGATCTGCTGCTAATGTCTTGGTACCAGATACCACAGCACACCTTCAGAGGTCTTCTGGAGTCCATGCCTCAAGGGGTCAGAGCTGTTTTACCAACACAAGGGGGACCCACACAATATTAGGCAGGTGGTTTTAATGTTTTAGCTGATCGGTGTATATCATTCATTTGCTAGTGACCAGAATGAATGCAAAGTAGAATGACAATGAATTCTGGATTCATGAATATCAACCAGACTATTAGACTTCTTCTAATAGTAGGAAGAGGAGAATGGCCCCTGGACAATGGTGTCCGACCCTACTAAGTGTTCCACAAAAGCCTCTGGGTCTTCCTGCAGAGTCATCTTTGTGATGGTGGTGTGTGCTGAAGGTGGGTCAGTGGCCACTGGAGTACTGGCAGGGTGCACTAGGCCCCAGGAGAGCTTGTCTTTCCTCAGCTTGCACCATCACCAGAGCCTCGATACGTTCTTGGATAAAAAGTATAATGTGTCTTTGTTTAATAAATAAAAATTGGCAAATTGCTGTCGTATAAGAGGAAAAAAACACTTAGGGATGTGCGTTTATAAGAAATTAATCAACTCTGGGGTGGTAATCGATGATTATTTTCCTGTAAAAGTGCATTCCAAAGTGTTTCTTTCCTTACTTACTGAACATCAAAGAGCACTATTTATTATGAATATCAATAACTCATTAAAACAAATTAATAAATGTGTCAGGTAAGTTGTACATTGTATTAAAAAGGCAATAAACTACAATAGTTTATTTTAATAAAATCACTTGATATGAGTCTTGAAAATATAACGTTTCTAAAAATCAAATGAAGGAGCAACTTTAATTTTTTAAATTTTATCTTATTGGTTATTATTATTATTATTATTATTATTAGCAACCCTGGACAGCAACGTGCTCCAGGCACTTACAGTCCATCTGGTTTCATAATTAATAAAGCAGTGCATTTTCAGACTATTCTTTAGTAAATATCAAAGAAAAGCTTTAATGATTTTATGTAGAACAGCAATAACAAATATGGCTGCAAGCAGTAACTGGCGGGTCCAAGCACCGAGGGTGCTGCAACGTAAGAATTCCTATGTACATGTACTGTACAAATGGAGTATAAATGCATCTTCACCCATGAGCCCTCCAGATCTGCTCCTTTTTCCCAAACCTGTACCCACAATGCACAACATTACAAGAGGACTAGGACACAAAAAGCAACAGTATGAACACAAAAGGGCCTTTTGCATTGCGGGAACCTTTTCATAGTACCTGAACTAATTGTGGAACTACCCACTTTTTGGCGTTTTCGCACCTCTGGAACTGGGTGTGATTTTAGTACCGACTGCCTTTTTCGAGAACCAAATGAGCTCCTACTCCGGAGCAGGGTCTAACCAGCACAACTGGTACTATCCGTGACGTAAGTAGACGTTGATTGGCCAAACGCGTACGAAAACGCCCTCACTTACAAACATACTGTAGTGTCGACTTATTTCACAAGTATGGAGAACAGCGATAGATGGATGCGAGACACAACAAAAACACAGCTCCGATCACAGCGTCCTCCATCCTCCGGTTGTTTACGTTGTTCTTCTTTGTTTCTGTTGTTGAACGCCGCGCACAAATGACGTCGCTGTCGACCGGCTTACGTCACTTCCTAGTGCCCACTGTCGGTGCGAATGCAGCCCTTTAAATGGTACTGGGAAATAGTTCACACAAAATCGCCCAGTACTTTAGTACTGTAAATTTAGCTCTGGAACTAAAGCGGTGCGAAAGGCCCTACAGAGGTCCGAAAAAAACAATCCGAGTCCTCTTTCAGGGACCGGGACAGTGTGAATGTGAAGAGAACTGGGTCCTTTTTCACTTGGTTCACCTCTTGGTCCACTTCAACGGGTCTGAGTTCGGTTCTTTTAAAGAGAACTCGAGTAGAGGCTTTCTGAGCACACAGTCGCTACAGTACTCAGAGGAGTCGGACACACTGGAATCCAGTCCAGGATTTTGTTTTCGCCGTGAGAGCAGGACTCCTTAAGAGTCTGGAAATCCGGTTCTGGTTTTATTTCAATCCCCGTCGTCGTTTGCTGCTCGGTTTGCGCTGAAGTTCCGTATCTGCGCGCGCGCGTGCGTGTGTGTGTGTGTGTGTCTCGCGCTGTTGTTTTTATAATCAGAGCGAGCATCTCGAACCGGATTTATTAGTATTATTGGGTTTTTTATTCGGATTCCGGTGTCGGTGGGTCGTTGGGGGAGCACTCTCGGTGTGTGTGTGTGTGTGTGTGTGTGTGTGTGAGTGTGTGTGAGTGAGAGAGAGAGAGAGAGAGAGAGAGAATGTCGGCGGTTGGAGAGTGCGGCTTCTCCAGCGAGGAGGTGCTGAGCGCGCGCTTCCCGTTGCACCGCGCGTGCAGGGACGGCGACGTGCTCGCGCTCCTCTCGCTGCTCCACGGCGACGCGCACCGAGCCGAGCTGCTCACCGAGGACTCCTTCTACGGCTGGACGCCCATCCACTGGGCCGCTCACTTCGGCAGGGTACACACACACACACACACACACACACACACACACAGCGCTACATTAGCTAATGGCGACCTGCTAGCATGACTAGCTCACCGCGAGCGGTTACCTAGCAACAGCTGTTCGGGTTCAGCTAATTCTAGCTGGCCCGGTTCTTAAACATGAATTATTATTATTATTATTTTTCTTTGTTATAAACAATTTCTAAGTTTGTCAATTTAACTTAAATAAGCCATTTAAAGCTTTTTGCTTCTGTGCGCGATGAAGAAAGATTAACTTTTTAAAAACGTATTTCTTTTTTAAAACGGATTTAATTTTTTAATCGTGTACATGTACTTTTTTTTTTATTTATAAATATTTTTAAAAATTGTTAGTGACAATATATATTTTTTTTACTCTGGGAAAGACGTTACAAATGAGTAGGGTATTTTAAAAAAAATACAGAATACTACCACAATGAACTTTTGCTAATTAGAACGTAAAAATGTACATTTATGCAAATATATGCAAATTTATGCAAATGAGGCATCTACTTATATTGTTTAAACATTTGCATACTGAACAAAAATCGCGATGGTGCTAGAATTAAAACATTTCTTGCAGTGGAAAAGCTTCCCCCAGAAGGTGTTGATTAGTTTTCTATAACAGCGGCTCTGGCAGTAGTGCAGGTTTATTATTAACACGTTTCTATAGCAACAGCTCCTTCACAGGGGCGTTTAATATTTAAGGAAGGAGTCTCCAGTTTCAGAGGTAAAGCTGTAGCTTTAAGTTTATCTTCAGGACAGAAGAGTTTACGCTTCTTTCTAAAACTTTTGTGCTGTTTTAGGAAATTAATCAACCTCACGGTTTCGCCGTGTTCGATATTTTAGTTTCCATGGCGCAGTGGAGAGCAAATATTTACTCGAGTTGTTTATTCGGTGCCGTCGCGTAGATAAAACTCGTCAATAAAACGGTTTCACGCCCGAATCATCACACAGACGGAGGCGTGTTGGTTATAAACTTAACTCATTAACTACAATCTCACAAAAAAAACCTGCAATTTTAAAAAATATATATATATAATTTATGCGTGTTCTTATTAGTTAGGAAAATGTAGCGTGTTTATAAGAACACTTGTGTTTATTTAGAGAGTGTGATAAGAAAACAAAAGCGTAGTAGTGTTTACTTTAGGCACACACACACACACACACACACACACACACACACACACCGGGTGTGGCATTGGGGGAGTGTGCGAGAGTGTGAGAAATATCACACATTTAATCAGACTTCCTGGATTTGTTTCACACACACACACACACACACACACACACACACACTCTCTGCCACACACACACACATGGGGCGTGGCATTGGGAGCGTGAGTGTGTGAGAGTGTGTGTGTGTGTGAGTGGCAGAGTGTGTGTGTGTGAGTGGCAGAGTGTGTGTGTGTGTGTGGCAGAGTGTGTGTGTGTGTGTGTGTGTGGCAGAGTGTGTGTGTGTGTGTGTGTGTGGCAGAGTGTGTGTGTGTGTGTGAGTGGCAGAGTGTGTGTGTGTGTGAGTGGCAGAGTGTGTGTGTGTGTGTGTGTGTGTGAGTGGCAGAGTGTGTGTGTGTGTGTGTGTGTGAGTGGCAGAGTGTGTGTGTGTGTGTGTGTGTGTGTGTGTGAGTGGCAGAGTGTGTGTGTGTGTGTGAATGGCAGAGTGTGTGTGTGTGTGTGTGTGTGTGTGAGTGGCAGAGTGTGTGTGTGTGTGTGTGTGAGTGGCAGAGTGTGTGTGTGTGTGTGTGTGTGTGTGAGTGGCCGAGTGTGTGTGTGTGTGTGAGTGGCCGAGTGTGTGTGAGTGGCCGAGTGTGTGTGAGTGGCCGAGTGTGTGTGTGGCCGAGTGTGTGTGTGGCCGAGTGTGTGTGTGTGTGAGTGGCCGAGTGTGTATGTGTGTGAGTGGCCGAGTGAGTGTGTGTGGCAGAGTGAGTGTGTGTGGCAGAGTGAGTGTGTGTGGCAGAGTGTGTGTGGCAGAGTGTGTGTGTGTGTGTGTGTGTGTGTGTGTGTGTGAGTGGCCGAGTGAGTGTGTGTGTGTGTGTGTGTGTGTGGCAGAGTGTGTGTGTGTGTGTGTGTGTGTGTGTGTGTGAGTGGCAGAGTGAGTGAGTGTGTGTGTGTGTGTGTGTGTGAGTGGCCGAGTGAGTGTGTGTGTGTGTGTGTGAGTGGCCGAGTGTGTGTGTGTGTGTGTGTGTGTGAGTGGCCGAGTGTGTGTGTGTGTGTGTGTGTGGCAGTGTGTGTGTGTGTGTGTGTGTGTGTGTGTGAGTAGCAGAGTGTTTGTGAGAAATATCACACATGTAATCAGACTTCCTGGATTATTTGTTTTATACACACACACACACACACACACACGTGTCGAACTTGTGTCACTTGTGCTAGACTGTGTGTGAGTGCGCGTGTGTGTGTGTGTGAGTGCGCGAGTGTGTGTGTGTGTGTGAGTGCGCGAGTGTGTATGTGTGTGTGTGTTTTTTCTCTGACGGTGTGTTTGATCGATTATAACTCCGCGTCTGGTTTCCTGCAGCTGGAGTGTGTGATGCAGCTGGTGCAGGCGGGTTGCGGCGTAAACGCCTCGACGTCACGTTTCGCTCAGACTCCGGCTCACATCGCGGCGTTCGGCGGACACCCGCAGTGCCTGATGTGGCTCCTGCAGGCCGGCGCTGACCTGAACAGGCAGGTGGGTCACCTGTAAACCTCACGACCGTCTCTCAGGGTCGAAGCACAGCGTCCGTCAACGTTACAGACAAAATCTTACCTCAACGAGACCCAGTGGAACATGAGCATGTTTAAAAAACACTTATATTACTGCTAAAGCCTGAGGATGGTGTGTGTGTGGGAGAGTGTGTGTGTGTGTGGGAGAGTGTGTGTGTGTGTGGGAGAGTGTGTGTGTGGGAGAGTGTGTGTGTGGGAGAGTGTGTGTGTGGGAGAGTGTGTGTGTGGGAGAGTGTGTGTGTGGGGGAGTGTGTGTGTGTGGGAGAGTGTGTGTGTGGGAGAGTGTGTGTGGGAGAGTGTGTGGGGGAGAGTGTGTGTGGGAGAGTGTGTGTGTGGGAGAGTGTGTGTGTGGGAGAGTGTGTGTGTGGGAGAGTGTGTGTGTGGGAGAGTGTGTGTGTGGGAGAGTGTGTGTGTGGGGGAGTGTGTGTGTGTGGGAGAGTGTGTGTGTGGGAGAGTGTGTGGGAGAGAGTGTGTGGGGGAGAGTGTGTGTGTGGGGGAGTGTGTGTGTGGGGGAGTGTGTGTGTGTGTCGGAGAGTGTGTGTGGGAGAGTGTGTGTGTGGGAGAGTGTGTGTGTGGGAGAGTGTGTGTGTGGGGGAGTGTGTGTGTGGGGGAGTGTGTGGGAGAGTGTGTGGGGGAGAGTGTGTGTGTGGGGGAGAGTGTGTGTGTGGGGGAGAGTGTGTGTGTGGGGGAGTGTGTGTGTGTGTCGGAGAGTGTGTGTGTGGGAGAGTGTGTGTGTGGGAGAGTGTGTGTGTGGGGGAGTGTGTGTGTGTGTGTGTGTGTGTGGGAGAGAGTGTGTGTGGGGGAGTTTGATGATGATGTTTGGCGGTGGAGTTTGATGATGATGTTTGGCGATGGAGTTTGCTGATGATGTTTGGCGGTGGAGTTTGAAGATGTTTGGCGGTGGAGTTTGATGATGTTTGGCGGTGGAGTTTGCTGAAGATGTTTGACAGTGGAGTTTGGTGGAGTTTGAAGATGTTTGATGGTGGAGTTTGAAGATGTTTGATGGTGGAGTTTGAAGATGTTTGGCGGTGAAGTTTGAAGATGTTTGCTGGTGGAGTTTGATGATGTTTGGCGGTGAAGTTTGAAGATGTTTGATGGTGGAGTTTGAAGATGTTTGATGGTGGAGTTTGAAGATGTTTGGCGGTGGAGTTTGATGATGTTTGGCGGTGAAGTTTGAAGATGTTTGATGGTGGAGTTTGAAGATGTTTGATGGTGGAGTTTGAAGATGTTTGGCGGTGGAGTTTGATGATGTTTGGCGGTGAAGTTTGAAGATGTTTGCTGGTGGAGTTTGATAAAGATGTTTGGCGGTGGAGTTTGCTGAAGATGTTTGACAGTGGAGTTTGGTGGAGTTTGAAGATGTTTGATGGTGGAGTTTGAAGATGTTTGATGGTGGAGTTTGGTGGTGGAGTGACGTATTTTTGTAGCCGACCCAGAAGTTAGCATCGCCTGTTTCCCTCAACAAAAAGCCAGTAAGAATAAATCTAAGAATAAATAATCTCTGTGAACAAAAAGTTTATGACTCTTACACGCTTTGTTCATCAAGA
>NC_069714.1:29892229-29987229 GCF_027358585.1 Pangasianodon hypophthalmus
ACATTATTATTATTATTATTATTAAGTAGTACAATAAACACCTACTGAGAGAGATAGATAGAGAGTGACAGAGAGAGGGAGAGAGGGAGGGATAGATAGATAGATAGATAAATAGATAGATAGTGATGTAGAGAAAGAGAGATAGAGAGTGACAGAGAGAGGGAGAGATATAGATAGATAGATAGATAGATAGATAGTGATGTAGAGAAAGAGAGATAGATAGAGAGTGACACAGAGAGAGAGAGAGAGAGGGAGGGATAGATAGATAGATAGATAAATAGATAGTGATGTAGAGAAAGAGAGATAGATAGAGAGTGACACAGAGAGAGAGAGGGAGGGATGGATAGATAGATAGATAGATAGATAGATAGATAGATAGTGATGTAGAGAAAGAGAGATAGAGAGTGACAGAGAGGGAGAAAGAGATATATAGATACAGATATAAAGAGAGAGAGTGACAGAGAGAGAGAGGGATAGATAGACAGATAGATAGATAGATAGATAGATAATGATGTAGAGAAAGAGAGATAGATAAAGAATGACAGAGGGAGAAAGAGATATATAGATACAGATATAACGAGAGAGAGAGAGAGATATAGATAGATAGATAGATAGATAGTGATGTAGAGAAAGAGAGATAGAGAGTGACAGAGAGGGAGAAAGAGATATATAGATACAGATATAAAGAGAGATAGATAGATAGATAGATAGATAGATAGAGAGTGACAGAGAGAGAGAGGGATAGATAGATAGATAGATAGATAGATAGATAGATAGTGATGTAGAGAAAGAGAGATAGATAGAGAGTGACAGAGGGAGAAAGAGATATATAGATACAGATATAACGAGAGAGAGAGAGATATAGATAGATAGATAGATAGAGATATAAATAGAGAGAGAGAGAGAGAGAGAGAGAGATAGATAGATAGATACATAGATAGGTAGATAGAGAGTGACAGAGAGAGAGAGAGGGATAGATAGATAGATAGATAGATAGATAGATAGATAGATAGACACATGTATGTATTATTCTTGACTTTTTACTACCAGATACTTACATTTTCCAGACGTCCCTCAACTTCTTTTGTCACAGCTGTATTAATATATTTATATTTAATATTTATATTTAATTGTTAGTTGAAATATTTATTTATTTTAAATATTCCTCCTGTTAAATGTATTTTTGATGAGAGTCCTTTTTGAATATTTGTCCAGATGGAAGAGTTTTTAAAAACAAAGAAAAAAAGAAAAAAAACCCTCTTTCTGTGACGTTGGTTAAATGTGTCTCTGAATTGGAAAGTGTGATTGTTTTGATATTGTTTGTTATAATGTCATCCTGCGCTGAGGAAATGCCATTTTTGTTTTCTTTTTGCTTTTCTTTTTTCTTTTTTTTTTGTTTTTAATTTTGGTAAGTATGATTTAATGATGAAGCGCTGCAGAATGAAATGCACATTTCTTCATCGTTTCAAAGCACAGACGCTTTCCTGGAGCTCCAGAGAGTCCTTTACGTTGTTGAGAGATGCAAAACAGGTGGGACGCAGGTGATTTTAAAAAAAAACAGCTGAATTTATAGCAGTAATAATCATTTGATTTTAAATAATGCATCTTCTAGTCATGAATTAATTGTTTTTAAAGCTGGTGCTGTAAAAAATTCTAATATTTCAGACTACGTCAATCTCTGAAATTATACACTCGCTGTAATAATCTAAGTGCTAATTGCTGTAATGAATATATCGAGAGTTAAATTAAATTAATTAAAACTTTAAGTTAAATAGTGCAATCCCATTAGGACTAATGTAGTAATTAGGCTAATTTAAGCTTTCTAACTTTAAACATGCTGCATTTTCAACATTTTCTCCTGCTCACCAGCTCTGAATCACGAAGCAACAAGTTTCACGAAGGCGTGTTAGTTATAATTTTCCGTAATTATATAATTAAACACAAAAGAGAGAGAAAGCTTCTTGCAGAACCTGATGGATCATTACGATCCTTCAGCTTGCGTCAGAAAGGCATCCATTATGTGATACCTGACACCGAAACGCTACAGACACACCTGTTTACTGCTGGTGTTTTAGGGCCTAAAAGTAGCCGGAGATCCGTGTATGCAAATTTCTCACCATTTTGTATCTCTTCACAATGAGAAATGACAAAAGTCTGTTTAAATACTTCGGTAATGCTGTTGGATCTTTCAGTATCTGCTGCTTCACAGAAGAATTTTTATGCTAACTGGTTCAAATAAAGTTTTTAGCTTGTGAATTTCTGTCATTTTTTAGTTGTACATTAGTCACATTTATTACATATAAATGTTAAATCAAATTTCCTAGCTTCACATAATTAAACTGATAAAACTTAAGTATCCTTGTGATCATACTGATATATTTCTTTATAAATGTTAAAGGTTAATGCATAAAATTTTAAATGATAAAAGATCAACACAGTCGAAAATGTCTTAAATTAACAATGTGTAGTGCCATGAGGGGAAAAAAAACTAAATATTTGACACTGAACAGACTTTTTAAGCATAAACTTCACTGCTAAATCTATTACTTAAAATTAGAAAAAGTATACACAAAGTATAATAACAAAATTGTAAATAAAATACACAAAACTAACATTTTTAGTTTTTTTATTTCTAAACTATGGTAAAGGTGAATATAAACACCTGTGTACAAAATCTAAAATTAAATACGTTTACTTAAATTTACCATGTTATAAAAATAAAACATTTTAAATAATAATAAAAACAATTAATTAAATAAATAAATAAATAAAAATAAACAACATATTTTAATAAAAAATATTTAATTATTTTTCTAAAAATAAAAAAATAAAATAAAAACATATATAATATGTTTTATACATAATAAAAATTACCATCAAATAAAAATATGTAGTTTCATAAGAAGAAAAATTGCATATTTAACATTCGACTGATTTTAAAACATAAATCTGAAAAAACAATAAACACAAAACCCTTTTTCAACCTTAAAAAATGTAGGAAAAATATACAAAAGCTATAATTCTACAAAATGTATTATGTACATAATATCTACTATTAGTGTGTTTATTATATTCTCACAGTTTGATGGTGATATTGATTTAAATCTCTCAGAAGAACTGTTTTTGTTGTTTAACGTATTAAAACAGTTTTTAAAATGGGCTTTTTAGCATTTATACATAGATGTGAATACAAATGTTAATTAAAACATAAAATTTAAAACACTAAAAGGTCTACACAATCTAAAATGTCTTAAATTTACCATGTTACATCAAATGAAAAAAAAAAGAAAAGAAAATGTATAGTGTCATAGGAAAAGAATTGCATATTTAACACAGAACTGACTTTTAAACATTAACCTAACTACTAAACCCCATTTTCAACCTTAAAAGATGTAGGAAAAGTATAGAAAATATACTAATTATATAAAATCGATTGTGTATATAATAAAATGCAGTATTAGTGTCTTCATCATATTCTCATAGTTTGATATCAATATTGATTTAAAACTGTCACAAGAACTTACATTGTTAAACTCAAACCTAGCCAAATTCAGTTGAATTCAAAACGTCAACTCAAACTAAAAAAAAGTAGAAAACGTATAGAATAAGTATAGTTTAAATATAAGTAATAAGTTTATTATAAACATAATTCGTAGTATGTCCTATTTGTGTGTTCGTCATATTCTCACAGTTTGATACAGACCTTTATATCTGTCACAAGAGCTGTTTTTATTATTTAAAGTATTAAAACAGTTTTAAAAATAGGCTTATTTGGAAAATTTAACATTAACATTTGTAATTCAGAAAATTATATTTTCATGATTTGATTCTAAGAGATACTTTATTTAAATCAAATTACTCGATTAAACAATTAACTTCTTTATTTCTCAGAAATTCTCTCAAATATAATGACACAGATACATCACAATAAAAGAAATAACTATTTATTATTATGAATGTTGCAGAAAAAGCAGATACTTTCTCCATGGCATTGTACATTGTTCTTTCTTTTATACTCTTTGTTTGTGCGATGTCGTCTGTGAAACAGCAGATATACGCTAATAAACTTACTTGGATCTAATATTACAGTTTGCATGTTCAAAATTCTTTCAACTATAAATTAAAAACAAGAAAATATTTATCTGACTTTGACTCTGAATGCTAAAAGTTGGTCATTTCCATTCATTTTAAATGAAATTCCTCAGTAATTAAAAAAAAAAAAAAAAATTATATTCCAGATTAAGTATAAGTTGAAGCATGCGCAGATCTATATGTGGTTAATTTTTATTCGGTAACTCAAACAAGGACAATTATAATGTAATGATTGTTGAGGATTTAATTTTGGTTAAAACTAAATATATCCTTAAGCCTAAGAAATATTTTATTTCTACTTCACAGTACAGCAGATTTGAGGTTAAAGTGCAGAATATCAGACGATGGTATTTGCCTCGATATTGGATTGACCATAACAGAACTTAACTGTACATGACCAATATTTATGCATTTCTTTCATTTTAACTCTTACCACAACATAAAAATTTGTATCGTTATACTTTCAGCGTTAATTAAACCAGATCCAGAGCTACGCTGCTGAAACGGCCATTTTGTGAAGGCCCTTTTTCATATCGAACAACATGGCATTCAGACTCACTGTTCATTAAAAATCCCACTTTTAAATCACTACCAAAAATGTTAGTTCTGCTGTTGAGGCCATGATGAAATGTGCACGCTGCAGTCGCTCGACAGGATTTGTTAAGATTTGTGTTTGTAATTGCTGTATGACTGTATATTTTAGTAGTACTAGTAGGGTTGCTGCAGGTTAAGGCAGAACTGAAGAATGTTGTAAGTATGTTTTCCTGTGACAGGTTTAGAACTTCATAAGCACCCAAGTCAGGGAGTACCTCAGGTCTAGAATAAATGTGCAGCACCAGGTAGGACCTGGAGGACAGAAGGGCTCTTTTTATTTATTTTATTTAAAAAAAAATTATTCATAGAGGTTTGGTAGGTGCAATCAAATTCATAGCAATTAGACAAACTAATTTAAATTCTAAAATAAAGTTAATTTTATTATTCTACATTATAAATAATAAAGTATATAAAGTACAATATAAATAATAAGCAAAAACCAATATAACAATACAGATTTGAGCCACACACCTTGAATAAAAGAATGTTAAAATAAAACAAAACAAAAGTACACATGATGCTGAATTTCTGTACTTAAACTCAAAACCATGCTTGTTCTTAGATACCCATTGCAATATATTAATATTCTGAATTATAAACAAAATTTTAGGTTGCTGTTTTTTTTATTTTTTTTTTTTGAAACAGAATGTTAAATATGGGAAGTTATATTCATATATCTGTATGAACCTCTATGAATGCTAATTGCATTATAAATTTAATAATTTGGGCTTTCTGTGAATTTGAAATGAAAAAACTGAAATGATGAAATTATATTTTATATAAATTAAAAATCCTAAAAATTAGGTGAGGGAATATTCTGCATTCAAGATCTAGATAGAAGTAACAAAGATAAGAATATACAGTCAGGTCCGGAAGTATTTGGACAATGACGGAGTTTCTGTGATTTTGGCTTTATACACCACCACAATGGATTTGAAATAAAACAATCAACATGTGATCGAAGTGTAGACTTTCAGCTTTATTTTAAGAGGTTCCACAAAAATATGGCATTTACCATTTAGGAATTACAGCCATTTTCAACAAAGTACCTCCATCTTCAGGGTCTCAAATGTATTTGGACAAAGTGACATAATTGTAAATATAACCATAATTTTAATACTTGGATGAAAATCCTTTGCCGTCAGTGACTGCCTGAAGTCTGGAGCCCATGTTCTCAAAACTCAGATTCTGAGTTTCCTCCCTGGAGAAGCTTTGCCAGGCCTTCACTGCAGCCACCTTCAGTTGCTGCTTGTTTGTGGGTCTTTCTGCCTTCAGTCTTGTCTTCAGTAAGTGAAAAGCAGCTCTATTGGGTTGAGATCAGGCGACTGACTTGGCCATTGAAGAATATTCCATTTCTTTGCCTTCAAAAAGTCTTGAGTTGCTTTCGCAGTATGTTTAGGGTCATTATCCACCTGCACTGTGAAGCGGCGTCCTATCAGTTTTGTAGCATTTGGCTGAATGTGAGCAGAGAGTAAAGCCCTATACACCTCAGAATTCATCTTGCTACTTCTGTCAGCAGTCACATCATCAATAAACACCAGTGAGCCCGTTCCATTGGCAGCCATACATGCCCATGCCATAACACTTCCTCCACCATGTTTGACACATGATGTGGTATACTTTGGATCATGAGCTGTTCCTTTCTTTCACCATACTTTTCTCTTCCCATCATTCTGGTACAAGTTAATCTTGGTTTCATCAGTCCAAAGAATCTTATTCCAGAACATGGGAGGCTTTTTTAGATGTTTTCTGGCAAAGTCTAATCTGGCTTTCCTGTTGTTGAATGTTACTAGTGGTTTGCACCTTGTTATAAACCCTATGTATTTACATTCATGAAGGCGTCTCTTGATTGTAGATTTTGACAATAATACGCCTACCTTCTCCAGAGTATTCCTGACTTCTCTTGGGGTTTTTCTTCACCAAGGAAAGGATTCTGCGATCATCCACTTTAGTTGTCTTCCGTGGTCTTCCAGGCCTTTCGAAGTTGTTGAGCTCACCAGTGCTTTCTTTTTAAGAATGTACCCAACTGTTGATTTGGCCACACCTAAGGTTTTTTCTATCTCTCTTATAGATTTGTTATTTTTTCAGTCTAATGATGGCCTTCTTCACTTGCATTGAGATCTCCTTGGACTTCATATTGGTAGCTCCAGTCGAACAGCTGCCAAATGCCAACTCAATACCTGATATCAACTCCAGACCTTTTATCTGCTTCATTTGTCTTGAAGTAATGAGGGAATGGACCGCACCTGGTCAATTAACTTCTTGTCCAAATACCTTTGAGTCCCTGAAAATGGAGGTACTTTGCTGAAAATGGCTGTAATTCCTAAATGGTAAATGCCATATTTTTGTGGAACTTCTTAAAATAAAGCTGAAAGTCTACACTTCGATTACATCTTGATTGTTTTATTTCAAATCCATTGTGGTGGTGTATAAAGACAAAATCACAGAAACTCCGTCATTGTCCAAATACTTCCAGATCTGACTGTATATTATCTTATGATAACTATTTCTGAACCATTTTCATTTGAATCGTTGTGTTTAAACATTTTAACATTTGACAAATGACATTCTTAGCATTAACATTCTTACGCTATCCTTTAAAAATTATATTGGGATCAAAATGAAAATAAAAATTTTGTGTTCAAGCAGACGCTTGTAGTAATCTTAATCTTAAGAAAGTGTTTCTTTTTTTTTTTTTAAAGCAGAAATCTAAAATGTATAAGTAATAAACAATATAAAAATATAAAATAAAATTTGGAGTAATATGTTAAAAAAAAAAAAAAAGCTGTGATTTTTTCATAGCAGCTGGATATTGAATCTGTGCAAAGGTTGAGCTGGCTAAAGTGAAATTAAGTCACATTTTTAATTATTTGAAGAAATAACATCCATCAAAAAAATAAGAAAGTTGTCTTCCAAGTCCGTGGTTGAACTTGCTTCATGAACCTGTTGAGAAGCTGATCCTTTGAAGAAGTGAAGACATGAACCATTCATTGGGAAGAACCTAAAATGAAGAACAGCATACGTGTTTGGTTATTTCAGTGTTTCTCATGTTAAATCTTTTATTATATTACGTTTAATTTTAATATTCAACTTCGTGGTTAATTGTTCTCCACTTACATCCACACTACAACTGGAAAAAATGCGTCCATCTACATAATCAGTCAAGGAGGAATTTTTACAATGAAAAAATCTCTCACTTTAAAGGAATGAAGAAAACCGCTATCTGTTCTTCTTTATAATCCTTTCTAATTCTGACTTATCTCAGTTCAGTAGTTCATGAGGAAAACAGAAACATTCTCACGCTCTGGAAAAGTGCTGGACATTCCACAAGTACACTTATTTATTCTCAGACTTCCTTATTACTACTTGGAACTTACAGAATGATCCTGGTTTTTATTCCTCTCCACATTCTTTAAAGAAGAAGACATCAGCATCGGTAAATATTTCAGAAATTTGTCCTTTCCAGCTCAAAGTCAAACGCGTCCTGTTTCTGTTCTGAGCGTGACTTTGCTATGCAGGAAAAGAAGAATGGAAGGTTTTCTTCTTTGGTGCTGATTTGAAGCTTGTCAGCGTATAAATAAGCTGTTTTTGACTTATTAATCCAGCCTTCCACTCTTTCAGGCTCCTCTGATTCTCGGATCTTCTCATCACGGGACGATTTCTTGCACTGGTTTTATCTTACAGCTTTTTATAGTCGCTTCCTGATCGTTGTTTCTAAATTAGAACCTCAGACCTTTTGCAATGAGGAAGTTCCAGATGAAATATCCAGTTGCATCTACTGTAATCATGCAAATCCAAACTAAAAATGATGATAAGAAGTGAAATTTTAACAATTATACTGCTGCACAGCTATTAAAAATAGCTTTTAAATGTTAAAAGTAGGTTAGAAATAAGAGCATATGTTCACCAAATATGTTCAATATATTTTGAGCAATTTAGTATAAATGTGAATGTACAAATTTTTTTAAAATTGAAATAAAAATATGCTAAAATGTATTATTGTTTTCTTTCTATGAGCCCTTAATCCTCCATGTAAAACAGTTTAGAAATGTTTTAGCGAAAGCATTAGGGGTAAAGAACAACCTCAGAACTGTACATTGCCTTAACTCTAATTTATTCTGTCTTCTTTATATTTATTTTTTATTTTTGCGTAGAGGTTCATTGTTTTTTTTTTTGTTTTGTTTTGTTTAAAAAGAAAAAAATGTCATCTGCAGAGTTATTATTTTTCATGATTCAATGATTTAAAAAAATAAAAAAAAAAGAAAAAACATGTTGTTTTGTTAATCTTGTCACTTTTATCCTTAGGAAAGTGACACAATTACAGCCAAACCCTGCAGATTGAACTAACTTCATATTGTTAACTGTTGCCAAAAAAAAGAAAAAAAAAAAGTTTAGAGAAAATCTACACGTCTCAATGTTTTTACAGCCAATGAATTCGAAATGACTTGACTTTTTCAAGTAATCCTAGAAAAGGGGGAGAGCATTCCAAATAGACACTGCTGACTCACTCCAAGTTCCCTCAGCGAAACTGCACTGTTGTGGCATTAGGAGTGTTCTCACTATCGCTCCCTTCAGTATCTACACTCTGGCAAACTGTTGAGGTATTTCTTGCGGTGATTGGTTTTACTGATAGGAAGTTTTTTGTACATAGAGAAGTTTCAAAAGACAAGACTTTTTGAATTTAGATGTAGTTTGTTTCTTAGTCCTGCATGCTTTGCTAAATTTATGCCCTTAAATCAAAGCTGTGTTTTTTTTTTTCTTTGTATTTCTTTTTTTTTTTTTTTCTGTAAACTAACCATAGGACTTTTTATGTGTAGAACAGGTCTAATCAGATCGCCTTTTTCTCGTTCCAGAATAAAAAGCATGGTTTAAAAGATGCCGTTAGGTCTAAGATGTGTTAGGCTAAGACGATAACGGCAGGGAGTTTTCTCTGAATAGTGAAGCAAAATATTTCAGAAGAGAAGAAGAAGAAGAAAAAAAAAACGAATGCATCCATCCACATTACAATTCTATAAACTGAATTTATTGTAATTACTAAATCGAATTTCATGAACATTGCAGCTTGGTGGGTCTCATAATCCTGGAGTATGAATTATTTTTGTTGTTTTTATAGTATTTGAAAATGTTCACTTGCTGTAAAAACAAACAAAAAACTATATTATGAGAATATTCCTAGCTACATTTTCAAAATATAAATCTTCCAGAAATTAGTATAAAGATTATTACTACATTCTATTGAACCTGAATGTTTAATTTAAAAAGTTAGATGTATATCTTCGAGCATTTAAAACTAGCTAGATAGAAAAATTAGATAAAAAAAAAAGACTAGATAAAAAATTGCCTAAATTAATTGATATTATATTATTGTAGTTATATAAATATTTTAATATTTCTATTTTAAAAATTGTGTAATTTCTTATATATAAATATATATTTTTATGTACATACCTCTTTGCTGTCCTGTATTTTACTTTATTTATTTATTTATTTAACAGATTTAGCAGACATTTATTTAATCAACATTATTGTTTATGACTTAAATATTTAATATTTAGCCAAAAGGCTAGTTTTCATCTGTTGTCCCTGAGCAGATTTTTTAAAAATATATTTTTCCTGCTTTACCACACCTTAACTACTTTACAAACTAATTAACAGGTCTTTCCTGAGTTGGTGTAGGAGCTAAACAGATTAATTAGTATACATTTTATATACATCTACTATAAAAATAGTTCTTTATATAATATAGCGGCATATTGAGCCTAAATTCAGTAACGCTTGAGACAAATCTGTTACATAAAGAAAAATCAGAGCTTCATACTTTCCTACGGTAGACTTTAAAAGGCGTAAATTTTAAAATGTTGCGTAATAATGTCTGTTTGATTTCAGTGCAGAGTATGAATTGTTCTCATTATCTAGTTTGTATTATTTATCTCTGTAAGGTAAATCAAATTGTTGTACATACGTAAAAATACATAACTACCATTATGTAATATAGTAAGTTAGGTAATGTACATAAAATGTGATAGTTCTGAAAAATTTGTAAAAAAAAAAAAAAAATCCTAGCTACAAATTTCAAACTTTGATGGTTTTATTGCAGTAATGTCAGCAAGATTTCTCAGATTAAGTATTAAAGTAGGAAAAAAAGTAAATTTTATCTATTAATCAGATAGTAGAAATAGCCCAGAGTGAGAAACTGCTTAACATAAAGCCTTACGTTTAATTTCATAAGCATGTAGATTAAGATTTAGGCTTTTTAATGTCAGCAAAAAGTGTGATGTAATTTATTTAATACATTTTGATTATTTACATCGATTACGTTGGAATTTGGTTTTAAATTACACTCATATAATCTACATAAACAGCTTTTTCCTTTAATGTTTTTTTAATATCTGTAGTTAATATTGAAGAAGCAGGATTCAAGCCATGTATAAAAATAAAAAACGTGCTTTATGCAATTGGTTTCAAACATTTTATTCAGTATCTCAGATTAAATTAAAGATATTTAAGAAATCAGTAATACAGGTACTTAAATCTGCCTAAAGATGGCCAACTAAAAACTAAAATAATTTCTAGCAAAAGATGACAGAAGTCTGAGAAAAATTTGATCAATTCAAGCAGGATGTTTGTAAAGGCAGCAATTTTGTGACAATTTGATGTAATAACGTTAAAAATACACATTTGCATGTGCAAGACGAGGTTTTATATTTATGTATAATTATATTTATGTAGTTCTTTACTGTAAAAATGTTTCAGCTGTAAAACGTTTTGAAATTGTATGAAATTGATGTAAAAGGAAATTACTTTATTAATATGGATAAACAGTATAATTGCTAAAGTAATAAAATAAATTGAAATAAATCATCTTTAAATGCTGTTTGAATATTCAGATTTTATTTATTTTGGAAAAGGAATAAATTGCTAAGATTGTATTAAACAGCTCACTAACAAAACAAGATTATGTTTTAAAACTTTGTTTACTTGTTTACTTTGTTTACTTAGTTAGAAACAAATATTTCTACGCCAAAATCTGACTTTTTATTGATAAAGAAAATATCTGCTATAAAATAAAATTTGCAAAAAAAAAAAAAAAAAATCAGAATGAATTTTATTTGTGATTTATATTAATCACCACTGATTACATAAAATTTAAATAAAAAATTTAAAAAATAAAAATGAAATTTAAATTAAAATAAACAAAAATTAATACTTGCCAGATATTTTCTGTCCATGCTCCCAGTATCGAGGGTGTTTAATGGACAAGATTTATGATTAACCTACACACAACCTGTATTTATTTATTTTCAATTTTTCAGATAATGTTCTGTATTATTCTAACAGTCACATGGCTCCAAAATTTTAAGTTTTTAGATTCAAAAATAGTATATAATAACTATTTTGTGTATTAATTTGGCATTTTCTAAGTTGAAAAACAGGCTAAAAATACAATAAATAAATAAATAAATCCTGGGTTTACAGTTTAAAAAGTTAAAAGTAACAGTTGGACCCATCTTGCACAGCACATGTTGATTTTTAAGAAAGAAAAATGATTAAATCTAGAATAATTTTGCTCTTTATGCACTTTTAGAAAAATAATTTTCCTCAGATTTCTCGCATCTGTGAATCTGCCTTTAAAATGAAACCCACCTTGCTAAATTCTACACCTTTCAAAGTGAAGTTACTGGATGTTGATGCGATTCTCCTGTTTGATCGCAGAACTGTGTGGATGCATTCATTTTTTTTTTTTGTTTTATTTGTTTTTGTTTATCTTTTATTATTTTTATCTCATCAGATGTGTTAGGAATCAAGTGGGGAAAGTCTAATCAAGTGAACAATGTTTGACGTTTTAATTTCCATTCATAATGTTCTGTGTTAGATATTTGATTTGATGATGCGTTTGTGTGTGTTGATGAATGTGTGTGACTTGGTTTTAGAAAGTCAGATATTTTAAAGAATGGTGAAAGAGAACTGTATTTGGATAAATAAATTCATGAATGAGCAAACTTTTATCCAAATTTGGCTTTGATAAATATCAGTTAATGAATTGGCGCTGAGTGGTTTCGCTTCACAGACAGGAAAAAGCCTCGTAAAGCTTAAAATAATCTTTAAAAAATCAGTCATTTTATTGTGTGTCACTTATTAAAATGATATTAAAAAGTTTCTTGGTTTAGGATACAGGGACTGTCCACTTTCGCCTCCTCCCTAATAAAATGCCAAAGTCTTGACTCATAGGTGTTACAACAATGAATCTTTTGTTCCTCTCGCACAATAACACGCAACCTTCAAACAACAAGTGCTACACAGTGGAAATGTTAGATATGTCATGTCCAATCTGTTATTTTTTTCAGTCGTTACGTTGATTTATGAATACTTTTGAGAGAAAAAATATCCGGACACACGTTTAATTCTGTAGTCAGAGTAGTCTAGAATGGTTTAGAATCACATTTTGAACATTATATACATTTATACAGAGCCTCCAGAAAGTGGAAAAAATATGTTACAACCCAGACACTACCAAGATCAGGCCGAACTGAGTGCACAGGACAATTAAAGACAATTATCAGAGAAGTGTCCAAGAGTCCAGCTACGACACTGAGGAAGTTACAGAGCTCACTGGCTGAAATAGAAGAAACTCTTCAGACCGCAACATCATCATCAGTTCTTCACGGATAGAGGAGAGCGACCAGAAGGAAGCCACTTCTGAGAAAGGACAGCTTTTGGAAAAAGATTCTGTGGTGGAGCCATTTGGTCTAAAGCCAAAGCATGTTTGGTGCAAACCAAATACATCCCAACACCCGCGATGAAGCACGGTGATGGTAGCATCATGCTCTGGTGTTGCTTTTCGGCAGGTGGAACTGGAAATCTTGTTGCCATCAAATGCAACGTTGATGGAGCCAAATATAAGCAACGCTAGACATCTGAATTTAGGATGAAAATAAATGTTCTAACAGGACAAAGAGCATCTGTAAGGCTAAAAAGTACAAGGAACGGCTTGGGAAAAAAGTGGCTGAGTGAAAGCGCAGACTTAAATCCAACTGAAAATCGGTGGCATGACCTGAAAAATTGCTGTCCACTAACATTCTCCATCTAATCTGAGAGAGTTGGAGAAAAGTTGCATTGAGGAATGGAAGAAAATGCCAAGCTCATAGAGACGCATCCGAGACAACTACAATCTGAGCTCAGGGTGAATACTTATCAATTAAACAGTTTTTAGATTTTTAATTTTCAAATAATTCTACGAACATCTAAATGCTTTGTTTAAATTTTATTTCATTTCTGCAGACAATTCAAAATGAGCAAAAAATCTCATTCTGATGTCTTTAAATCTGATGTTGCAGTACAGCAAAAAGAGAAATAATTACTTGGGAGTGAATACTTTCTCGAGGCACTGTATATTGATTAAAAAAACAATGTTTTTATTTAAAAAATCAATTAATAATGAGCCCTGGGTATTTCTATTTTTTTTAAATAAAAAAATAATGAAAAATCTCTCTTTTTTTTTTTTTTTTTTTTTTTTTTTTTTTTAACTGATTAGAATAAAATGTTAGTAAACATAAAATCCCCAGGTTTCAAATTCTATGCATCTTATTTGGTTTATTTATGTAGCACAATTTTGCCTACAACGTAATTCAGGATGCTTTTGCGAAGAAACTGTCTAAACTACAACTACGATAAAGATAATAGAAAATACAGATTATATATAAATAATCGAAAGACAATGTAATGATTCAATAAGAAAATATAAAAATAGGAATTCTATAAAAAATAAATCAGTGGGTTAAATGAAATATTTAGTTCGCTGATATATGTATTTTTTAAAATTGTTGAAGAAGGTAAATTTGTAGAAAGGTCTGTGACGCGTAACCGTGTAAGCGTGACTTTTATGGCTCTATTTTGGATTGGGGAAACGGGGGATTAACCAGGAGTCACTGAATGTTGGGGTAAGTGCAGAAACTGTACAGTTTGTTCATCCATGTGTTTTAGTTTGTTCCGTGACTGCGACAGAATACGAGAGTTTTATTTAATTGACAAGCCTGAGTCATGTATATTCTCATGTCCTTGTTCCAGACGTGTCTCATTGCTATGGGGAAAAAAAATATAATATAATAAATAATCATTTTACATCTACGTCTTGTTTTCAACATGCAGACTGATTTTATCCTGCTTCTCTCATCATTTGTTACTTGTTATTTTTCTGAAGGTCTCCTTAAAGTTTCTCCTTATTCTTCAGAAACTCTTGGTTAGTATATTATCCTTTAACTTGGAAGTAAAAAGATCAGCGTTCTTTTACTTCTGCATTTTTTGAGATGCTTCTGAGGAGAAAACTTTGTCCAAGATACGGCTTCCTTTTCCTTTATTCCTTGATTCGTCCTTGAAGCCCCTCTGTACACACTAGCAAGCGACAAAACGACAGGCGTTCATTTTCTACGCACACGTGCGACAATTTCAGCAATAAACCAACATGTGACTTGAGATTTTCGCAACTTTATGCAAATTAGGCATGACGCTGCAAAGAAGTCTTTACTTCCTACGTGCGATTAGTTCCCAGTTTACTGTTTGACGCATAAAAAATGGAAGAAAAACTTATAACTGTGGCTTCGTCTTATCCTGTCGTATACGATTTTTCTTTAAACGTGTACAGAGACCGTTTGTGTCTCTGGTGAGTGAACGTAGCTAGTACAGTTTGCTAGTAGCTAATACGAAGCCTGACACGTAACATTTAAATGAAACAACCAAGTTTCACACAGATTAGTTCGTTATTTAATTTGTGTTTAACTATTTAGAAAAGGATCTATAGATGTATAGGCAGAGGGTGAGTGTTTGTAGGTAGTGCATTTAGCTTGCGCTGTTAATCTGCTAATAAAGCTAATACGAAGACAACCAATTTTCACACTTTTTCACTTTATTAATATATTACAATACATTTTAAAGACATAGTGTGCTGTATGATATACACTTTGGCTATTATCGTTTCTCATCAGAGCTAAAAAAAAAAAAAAAAACAAAACCAAAGATTCTACATGCCCTCAGGTGACAAACTACAAACGATAAACTCGCTCGCTAGTGTGAACGCAGGGTAAATCAGTGCTGGTTTACAAAGAAGACTTTTTTTTTTTTTTACAAAGAAGATATTCAAGCCTTCAGAAGAAATTCAGCTTCACATGCAGCATTTCTGACTGCGTTTCTCTTGGCTCAGAAACCCATCACAGCAATCCACCTCGTCCTATATTCATCTGTATTTCTCTTCTTGGAGGCCATTTTGAAGACGCTGTCATCATTCTGAAGTTCATACATCCATATTCGCAGAATGGATAATAACTAAAACTGATGATTTTCACTGGATTCATGTTTAGCCCAGTACTCTGAGGAGAAGAAAATGGTGCTCTGCTTGTCCTTTCCTTTTGTATCTTTCACCTGGAAATGTCGCTTTAAAGGTACACCACACACTCTTCTAGGTAAAGATACATATTAAAGGTAATAAAATAAAAATAATTGTTATTATTACACCACCACCACCTTTCTTTCCTCATGGTTGTATTACAGATCTTTGAATTTTTTATAACTTGATCCTCAGCTTCACTCCTTCCCCAGTTCTGAGTTCTACATGGTTTCAGGCTTGTTCTGAAGATCTTCTGTTGCAGTCAAAACTCTTTATTTGTTCAAAATTATTTTCAGTACATGTTAAAACCGACTTGTTAGGAAAGACAGAAAGGATCTGTATTTGTGTATTTGTGTGTGTGTGTATGAGAGTGTGTGTGTGTGTGTGTGATTGAGTCGCTTGTGCAGTAGATCACGAGCGCTAACACATGAATTTTATCGTTGCGCAGCTTGAGGAACGCTAGTGGACTGACCGGAGCTGACCTAGCCCACGCCCAGGGCTTCCGAGAGTGCGCTCAACTGCTGTCCAACGCCCAGAATCAGCAGCAGCTCAGCCATTTTAACGGCTTCTCCACCAATAACTCTGTGGAGCAGACGCGCGGCTTCCTTAACGGCACTTCCAGTAGAAAGCGGTCGCTCGACTGCATCGAGTCCAGTCAGTTTAAAAAGGCCAGAACCAGCGGTAGGTCTGAGGAATAACGTGGCATTTATACGTGTGTGTGGCGGTCTGCGAAAACCTTTCACGTGATCAAATTTGGACTTTTTATGAATTTAAAAATTTGTACAAATCACAAAGATTTCACTCCAATCTAATTTACTTATGGAAAAAACCACTTTTTAAAGATTTATACATTTACAGCAGGAAATGAATTCATGCTAACATCAGTGGAGAAATAATCTTTGAATAATCACAGAGTCATTCACTCACTTCCGTTCTGTTGGCTAAATCTTATTATACGGTTGTTTAAACATTTTAAAACTTTGCTCACTGTCGTCTGTACGGAGCGTGTAAGTGCTCTTCTCTGTTTTGATGATGATGATGATGCGACGGCGGACATTGTGAGAGCCTCTATACAAACCGAACGGATTAGACTCATCGATGATCCAGGCAGCTTGATCACATCGTGAGGAAATCGCACTTGCTGTGGCCCTGAAATCAGAACGAGTGTTTCAGAGCTGCTTTTGTTACCGACATCCGATACGACACCAAAAATCTGCACTGTAAATACAAAAAAATGATGAGTTCTGGAGATATTCTCATTTTAATTTTATAGTTTTATAGTCACTTCTCGGAAATTCATTTAATATAATGATGATAAATTAATTAAAAATAAATGTATTTAATAATTATAATGACTCGTCCTGTACTGATCTTGTGTCCGTCTAATTAAATGCTCTGTAGAATGTATATGCCCCGCCCCCAGGGGGCGTGTCTTGGTCTTCAGTAGCAGCACGTTAGCAGTAAACACGGTTCGTCGGTGTGTTTTCCTGCACACTGTTCTTTTTTCCAACTGAGAATAAACGGTTGGACTTCATTCATTCGGTTTTGTGAATTTTCGGAGAAACTCGGATGTCGGAATGTCGCCACCTCATGGTCCGATGGAGAATGTCCGACTTTTTTACGCCGCTCGAGCTTCTACGCTGCTGTCGTGTGTTTAGATCGGACAGGGGTGTGGTATGGCGTATCTCGAATGCTATTGGCTGTTGTGTAAATCAGTCAGGCACTTCAACATGACGTCACTCTGACTTCCTGTTTCAAAAGGAAGTACATCATCGTACGGAACCTACGGAATCACGACTCTCAAGCCGTTCCATGAGGACGTTAAATTTACACGAGGTAATCTTTGCAGGGAGAAAGCCTGGGCATGGTTAGAAAGTAAATAAATAACATTTTTATGTCTTTTTGGTGAAATATATTTCTATTTTCTTAAAATAAAGATGTCAGATTCTATATTACAGGCAGAAAAACGGTGAAAATTTTGATCAAAACCTGCTGATTTTGCGTAATTTTCGGAATTCTGCTACAGTGACAATCCGATGGGTTTTCCCAGACCGCCACATACATTACCCTCCTTATTTACCCTCCTTATTTACCCTCTTTATTTACCCTCCTTATTTACCCTCCTTATTTACCCTTCTTATTTACCCTCCTTATTTACCCTCCTTATTTACCCTCTTTATTTACCCTCCTTATTTACCCTCTTTATTTACCCTCCTTATTTACCCTTCTTATTTACCCTCCTTATTTACCCTTCTTATTTACCCTCCTTATTTACCCTTCTTATTTACCCTCCTTTTTTACCCTCCTTATTTACCCTCCTTATTTACCCTTATTTACTCCTGTTATTTACCCTTTTTATTTACCCCCGTTATTTACCTTTTTTTATTTACCCTCGTTATTTAGCCTTTTTACTTGCCCTCGTTATTTGCCATCGTTATTTGCCCTTGTTATTTACCCCCGTTATTAATTAACCTTTTTACTTGCCCCCGTTATTTACCCTCGTTATTTGCTCCCGTTATTTACCCTTGTTATTTACCCCCATTATTAATTAACCTTTTTACTTGCCCTCGTTATTTACCCTCGGTATTTACCCTGGTCACCTGCATGCTGTGCGTCTGAGTGCAGATCTGGATCTTCAGATGAAGCTGATGAACGGGATGAACGGCTCTGGCGGAGAGACCCTGATGGACACGGCGCAGGCGGCGCTCGGACCCACAGGTGGGAACGGATCCATAACCGGGTCGTTTTCCTCCACCGGCTTGGTGGAGCAGGATGAGGGGCTGCGGATGGAGGACTCCTCCACCTCGGCTCCTAAAGAGATGGAGATCTTCACCGTGGCTGCGATGCAGATTCCCTGCCGCTGCACTAACTCCTACGCCTACCTGTAGTGGCCTTAGCTGCGCGTGTGTGTGTGCGCGTGTGTGTGTGCGCGTGTGTGTGTGCGCGTGTGTGTGTGCGCGTGTGTGTGAGAGAGAGAGAGAGAGAGAGAGATATCTGCTAAGGGGGGAAAATGGTTTTGTTTTTATTTTCATTGGTTTTTATTTTGAACGTGGGCCTCGTTTATCACGCTAGATACGAACAAATTTATTCAGAAATTATTCAATACTTAAGAAACGTGATGTTCGTGAAAATCCAGGTTGGAAAAACTTGCGTATCTAGCGAGAGTGCGCGTAAATCTTTACGTATAAAGAGATTGCGTGAGTTACTGAGGTTTTATATACGCAATACGCACGTTATTTGTGTCAAATAAACACAAATTTACCGAAGATTTGAAAGAAAGCGATTCCAAAACACACAAACAAGACTCGCTGTTCAATTAGGACAAAAGTAATGGCGCCCTACGAGAAAGGAGGCGGCGTTAGTGCGCGTCTACGGCGACCGACACGCTGCGACGACTGAGAAGCTTTAGGACACACTGCGCTTAGAACGAATCCGTAAATTAAGACGAATAAGCCTAGGCATTCAATGAGAACAAAAGTAATGGCGCCCTGTAAACCGAGGAGGCGTTAATGTGGTAGCTGATGTCGCTCTTAGGACTCAGTCTTTCGATCTTTAGTTGCCATTTTGTTTTATCTTTTGTGGGCGTGGCTTAACGTGAAGCCCGTGAACGTGCGTGGTCATTTATGGCTGATACACACGTGAGTGTGAAGAGATTGATAAAAGAGGCTCAGTAGTAGAAACTGACGTAACACCTGAACATAGACGTCCCATTTTGTATTTAATTTTTGCACAATAATTTCCTTGAATGGAGTCGTTTGTCTTTTTTTTTTTTTGGTGAGTCTCAGCGACGTGTATGAGGAATTCATTTAGCTTTACTTTCAAATGCTCTTATCCCAAATTATATCTATACTTATCAGTAATGAATGCAGCTTTTATACATTTACGTTTATATTTACGGTGATGTTTAATCTCTTGATCTCGACTGATCTTATTTTCTGTATTTTCTTTTCTTTTTACAAGTCTGTGTGTAACTATAAGCAGTAAAATATGTTTTTTTATAGCTTTGATGGCCATTTAATTCATATATAAGGCTGAAACCAGGTTGTTACACAAGTTCATTTGCAATAATAATAGACAAAATGTACGTGAGCATGAAGTTAAAATGGTCGCTAATACACGTCTTCAGTGCACGGCAGGTAGTTTTGAGGAAGAGGAAGCACTCGCTGTATGTATGTGTTTAATATTCATGCACTTTGTTTATCATTAAATCTCTCAGCCTGATGTGTGGAGTGTTCCGCATTTGTGTGTGTGTGTGTTTGTGTTTTATTTTTAAACATTTATTTTTAGTTTTTAGGTCGTCTTTAAATCTTCGGAGATTTGCTTTACTAAATCCTGTTCAACTCTGTGAACTAACATCCTGTTTATGCTCGGAAATGATTACGATTCCTTCAATCCTTAAACAACATCTTTTTTTTTCTATAAACAGACGCTTGGGGTTGTGCTGCTTTTACCCTGGAGCTGAAAATCTCAACAAAACTGAATAAATAAATAAAGAAAGAAAGAAAGAAAGAATGAAAGCTCTGATCGCTGATCGAGAAATTCTCAGGAAATTGTTGTGCAAAAACAAACTTGTCCTTAAAAGGCTTAAAAGCTTGGTTTCTTCTTTCCAACACCAGGAAGCTCTGGTGTGAGCGAGAACGGGGGCGTCTCCGTACGACTCGGCGGATTCGGAGACGCGGCGGAGAACATGGAGGACGAGAAGTCGGTTGGTGCTGAGGAGCAGTACAACCACACGTTCTTCCACACCATGCACCTCTTCCACGGGTCTTAGAGAGAGAGAGAGAGAGAGTGAGTGAGTGAGTGAGAGAGAGAGAGAATGAGTAAGTGAGTGAGAGAGAGTGACAGAGAGGGAGAGAGAGTGAGAGAGAATGAGTGAGAGAGAGTGAGAGAGAGTGAGAGAGAGTGAGAGAGAGTGAGAGAGAGTGAGAGAGAGTGAGAGAGAGAGGGAGAGAGAGGGAGAGAATGAGTAAGTGAGTGAGAGAGAGAGAGAGAGAGAGATGCTGTTTACTTTTATTTAAGAGTAGGGATGCATCTATACCGTGTGATGTATCATGCTAACGAACAGATGACAGGAAATGACCTCCATCTGGATGTTTTTTTTTTTTTTTTTTTTTTTTAACAATTAGTAAGTAACAGCATGACCTGAAAGAGCATAAAGCAGCATCAGTGAGTGTAGTTATTAAAAAAAAAAAAAAGAGCATTAAAGTATTTACAAGCGTGGAGCAGAGTGAGCACTTCATATCTGCGAGCACTGAGCACTGAGACACGCTTCCCTTCTCAGCGCGAGGTGTTCGATTCTAGCGACAGCAAATAACGTAAACGGAGCTAAATAAATAAAACGTTGTGATTAAATGATATTAATACGAAGTTGTTTACTCATTTCAGTATCAGTGATGATACCAGTGCAAAAAAACAACAACAACAGCAAAAAACTTTACTCATACTAATACTCGTTCTGGAAAAAAAATGATAATGATGCGTCCTTCCTCAGGAGGATATTATGGAGTTCGCTACACGTTTCCACGCAGTCTGTACGAATCACACAGAGAGTTTCTGTCCAACACGTCAGGATTGATCACAACATAATAAAACATTTTTACTAAGACTTTGTATTTTTTTTTTTTTTTTGCCTTGTATTACGTTATACTGCCTTTATTAGTCCTTTTTTACTTGCTTTGCTTTGAAATTGTCTCTGTGTGTTCAGTCCAAATAAAAACCTTTCCCTCGACTGAGTTACTCCTTTAATTTGGATTTTTATTCACATTTTGCGTCATCTGAGTGAAAATCCACTCCACATGCACAAACCTAAGAAGAAGAAGACTGAGCATCAGGATCGTTCGCCTCCAGCCTCGTTAGACAGTAAAACAGTAAAAAGTTACTTGTATCTATGTTATAATTTGTATAATTATTTTTGACTCATTTTCATGAAGGGTGCCAATAATTATGGGTGTTGGCTGATTAATAATAATAATAATAATAATAATAATAATAATAATACATTTTATTTATAAAGCACTTTACATTTTAAAGAAAATCTCAAAGTGCTACAGAAAAGAGTCATAATAACATACAGCAATTAAAAGCAGCTGCCAGCTGAGATGAGCACAGAAATTTCAACTCTAAATATTAAAACACTTTTTAAAAAGGTACGTTTTTAACCCCTTTTAAAAGCATCAGTCATTTGTGGAGCCCTCAGATGTTCAGGGAGGGCGTTCCACAGGCGAGGAGCAGCGGCGCAAAAGGCTCGATCCCCAATGGTGCGGGTATTAGTCCCAGGGCGGAGGAGACGATGAGTGTTTGTGGAGCGGAGGGGACGTGCTGAAATCTGTGGGGTGAGGAGTTCTTTAAGGTAAAAGGGGGCGTTGCCATAGATGCACTGATGTGTGAGGAGGGAGACCTTGTATTCAATCCGGGCGGAAATGGGAAGCCAGTGTAATGATTGAAGAATTGGTGTGATGTGTTCGTATTTACGCACTCTCATCAGGATCCTAGCGGCACTATTCTGTATGTGCTGGAGTTTCTGGATGCTCTTGCTAGGGATCCCGATGAGAAGAGAGTTGCAGTAGTCCAGTCTGGAGGAGACAAAGGCGTGGACGAGTTTCTCAGCCTCATGTAGGGAGAGTGTAGGACGGAGTCTGGCTATATTCCTGAGGTGATGAAATGATGTTTTGCAGAGATGTTTAATGTGAGCCTCAAAGGTTAAATGAGGGTCAAACCTAACACCAAGATTTGTAACTAATGGTGATAGGGGGATGTCCTGGCCAGAGAATGTAATGCAAGTTATGGTAGATGTTCTGATCTGATGAGGGGAACCAATGAGGATGGCTTCTGTTTTTGAGCTGTTCAACTGGAGAAAGTTATGATTCATCCAAGCCCTTATCTCCTCCAGACAGGCAGTGAGTGTACTTAAAGTTGATGATGATGATGAGTGAGCATCATTTTTCATATATAGTTGTGTATCATCAGCGTAACAATGGAAAGAAATTCCCAAGCGACTGATGACTTTGCCAAGGGGGAGCATGTAAAGAATGAATAAAATAGGTCCAAGAACTGATCCCTGTGGAACTCCGCATCTAACAGCATGTGAACGGGACCTTGAGCTTCCCATGGCCACAAATTCAGATCTGTCTGCAAGGTATGACTCGAACCAACACAAGACGGTGTTATTAAGTCCAACGGAGTGGTGTAGCCTGTTGAGAAGTATACCGTGATCAACGGTGTCGAACGCTGCAGAAAGATCCAAAAGGACAAGAAGTGATGGTGAACCAGCATCAGCTGTCATGATTGACATGTTGATGACGTGTTTGTACACGGCAGTGTTTCTCATCTCTCCTGAACCTTCTTGTTTAAACACCTGAATCGACTGTAAAAAAAAATAAAGAAATAAAAGAATAAAAAGATCTCCCCATCTCGCTCTCCTTCTCTCTCTTTCTCCCCATCTCTCTCTCCTTCTCTCTCTCTTTCCCTCTCTCTCTCTCTCCTCCTTTCTCCCCATCTCTCTCTCCTTCTCTCTCTTTCCCTCTCTCTCTCTCCATCTCCCTCTCTCCATCTCTCTCTCCCCCTCTTTCTCTCTATCTCTCTCTCCTCCTCTCTCCCCATCTCTCACCTTCTCTCTCCCCATCTCTCCCTCTCTCCATCTCTCTCTCCCCCTCTTTCTTTCTATCTCCCTCTCTTCCTCTCGCTCCATCTGTCTCTCTCTGTCTCTCTCTGTCTCTCTCTCTCTCCCCATCTCTCTCTCCATCTCTCTCTCTCTCTCTCACAGGTTCACAGTGTGCTTTATTTGACTGTTTTAACAATACTGCCAAAGCAAATTAATATAAAAGTTACACAGACAAACAACAACAACAAATAAAGGAATAGAAAAACAATAAAGAATAAAATAAACACTGAACATGAACAGACATTAATGAAATGAACAGATGTATTACAGAAAGATATGCAGTACCGAATTCATTTATATAGAATATTATATACAGATGTATAAAATATTATAATAGACAGTGTTAGGATTAGATTAGATTAGATTAGATTAGATTAGATTAGATTAGTTTAGATTAGATTAGATTAGATTGGATTAGATTAGATTAGATTGGATTAGATTAGATTTGTGTGCGTTGTATGATGGCTCCAGTCACACACTTCCTTCATGTTGCCCTGAAACGCAGCTCAGTTCCTGTTCAGAGCTGAGAGAGGAGGAGTTTGGGATGAAGGCTGTGAATTTACGCTGATATTCCTCTCTGATGTGGTTAAATTTTGGACGGATCCGAGTGAAGTGCGTCTCTGTTTCTACTTCCTGTAGCTCACGGTGTTTACAGAGTCTCTGTTCTCTGGGTTTATAGCTTTTAGTGCGTCTTCCTTTTTTCAGTTTCTAACCCACACTGTATTTAGTCACAACTTGTGTTTGGGATTTAATTTCATGTTTCCACTGTTCAGTGTTCATGTTCTTTACATTTGTTTCAAATGTATTCAGTCTGGATTTGGGGGAGTGTGAGTGTGTGTTTGAGTTTGAGTGTGAGTGTGTGTTTGAGTGTGTGTTTGAATGTGAGTGCATGTTTGAGAGTGTGAGTGTGTGTTTGATCGTGTGTGTGTGCTTGAGTGTGTGTTTGTGTGTGTGTGTGTGTTTCAGTGTGTGTGTGAGTGTGCGCTTGAGTATGTGTGTGTTTCAGTGTGTGTGTTTGAGTGTGTGTGTGTGAGTTTGAGTGTCTGTTTGAGTATCAGTGTGTTTGAGTGTGTGTTTGAGTGTGAGTGTGTGTTTGAGTGTTTTGAGTGTATGTTTGTGTGTGAGTGTGTGTTTGAGTGGGAGTGTGTGTGTGAGTATGAGTGTGTGCTTGAGTGTGAGGTTCAGTGTGTGTATGAGTGGGAGTGTGTTTGAGTATGAGTGTGTGTGTGGGAGTGTGTGTGTGAGTATGAGTGTGTGTGTGTGTGAGTATGAGTGTGTGTTTGAGTGTGTGTTTGAGTGATTTACAGTAATATTCCTCTCCAATGTGCTTATACTGTGGACAGATCAGAGTGATCTCTCTCTCTCTCTCTCTCTCTCTCTCAGAAAGTCAGAGTTGAACCGTTGCTTTAATGGCGAGACGGATCTCTCATTTGTATTCCTGAAGCTTGGATACAGACTTTGGGAACAAGTTAGAAAATAACTACAGAAATAAATAGAAACAAATGTACATGCATTCAACAATACAGTCAAAAACTCTCTCTCTCTCTCTCTTTCTGTGTGTGTGTGTGTCTCCCTCTGTCACTCTTTTTTTATTTCTCTCTTTGTGTCTCTTTCTATCTCTCTCTTTGTGCATATCTCTGCCTGCCTGTCTTCCCCCCTTCTCTCTCTCTCTCTCTGTCTCCCTGTCACTCTTTCTGTTTCTCTCTCTCCTTCTCTTTTTGTCTCTTTCTGTCTCTCTCTCTTTGTGTATATCTCTGTCTGTCATCCCCCTTCTCTCTCTCTCTCTCTCTCTCTCTGTCTCCCTCTCTCTCTCTCTCTCTCTCTCTCAGTGCCTGATTTTGCTAAACTTCATATCTGGGACAGGAAACGTAGCTACAAACGAGAAGAGCGTCTCGGCAGGAGAGGGAACAGTGGACTGTGGGAACAGTGGACTGAGGGAACAGTGGACTCCGTAGTTCAGGGGTTTAGAGTTGAGTTTGTGTGCTACATGCTGGTGGAGAAACTGCCGGTGTTTATGAGTATTTGGGGCGTAAAGAGATTGTTGTGTTCGCGTCACGAAGAAACTGATGAGTTACTCGTGAATTTCTAATTGTGTGCCATTTTATATTTTATTAAGGAGGAGTTTTTTTTTTTACTCTCTTTCCCCTGTTTCCTTTAATATATAAATAATTATTGTTGTTTGTTTTTTTCTCAAATCAGTGTAAGATTTGTTACAGCTTTCTGACTGACCCAAGAAATTCAAATTCTCTCTCCCTCTCTCTGTCCCTCTTTGTGCATGTCTCTCTCTCCCTCTCTCTGTCCCTCTCTTTGTGCATGTGTCTATCTCTCTCTCTCTCTGTCCCTCTCTTTGTGCATGTCTCTCTCTCCCTCTCTCTCTTTGTGCATGTCTCTCTCTCTTCCTCACTCGTTCTCTCTCTCTCCCTCTCTCTCTCTCTCTGTTTCCATCTGTCTGTCTCCCTCCTTTTTGTCTCTTGTCTCTCTATTCAATTCACATGAGCTTTTATTGTATGACAAATTGTACAATGTATTGCCAAAGCATTTATATGGGCAAAGAATAAAACCTGAACAGAGGACAAATGATCTATCTATCTATCTATCTATCTATCTATCTATCGAAAACAGTTGCATTAATTTCAGCACTATTGCACTATTTGGAAAAGAAACCGAGTTCATTGACCTTTCCGCCACAGCACTTCCGCATTACCAAAAAAAGAAAAACACACACAGACGTCACTCCTGCGTCTCCCGTACAGACTGTACCAAGAGGAAGAGCAGGGGTAGGGGACTCTCACGCGGGCTTTACGGAGAGCGAACTTATTTTCACAGGTTTGTGTTTTTAATACACTGATTTAAACATTTTACTCAGGAAATACATACCATTTCATTAGCAGAGCACTAATTCCTGCTTTAAGGAACAAGTTATTTTTGCGGTTTCAGCGTCGCGCCCACTTTGAGCACACCCCTCCGTGTGAATGTTATGGTTTATTCCGAACTCTGTCGTCAGAAAGAGAATCGCTAGTCGCTGTGTGTGTGTGTTGTGGAGTCGCTTAGCTTTTAGCTCTTAGCGGTAGCTTTAGTTTTATTTACTTAACAAACCCTTTTGATCACTTAAATCGTTCATCTGAATTAGCGAAACATGTCTACTCCTGCTAGACGACGGCTTATGAGGGATTTCAAACGGTGAGGGTTTTTAAAAAATATTTTTTTATCACGTCTCCGGCTAATAAAGCGTCGACTACCTACCTGTATTCGGGCAAATTCCGCCTTCTCTATGGTGATTGGTTAGTCACGAACGCGCACAGCCAATCAGGGGCGCGTATATGAAATATTAGCCAATCCTGAAGCAAGAGGCGGGGCTTGCCGGAATTGAGCTGGGAAGGAGAAGTATTTGGCGAAGCTAGTTATTTGGCAAGCTGTAATTCCATCGTAAACATTCAGAATAGTGAATTATATTATATTAATATTATATTTTATATATTTTATAATATCCTCAGGGTGAGTTGATAGATTTGGTGTATAGTGTGATAACAATGAGCTAGCTAAACTTAAAGCTAGTTAGCATTACTGTAAAACTTCATTAGTGTTCATTTGTATGTTAAAAAAAAAACTTTAAAAAATTAAAATTAGGTTTAATTTAAACACAAAAACTTCTGAAGCTAAATTCCGGCTCCTGAGAAACCTAATGAACCTGTTCTCTGATATTTAGTGTTATTCTGATATTTATTTAATTAAATTGTTATGTAATTAAAGGTGTGTGTGTGTGTGTGTGTGTGTGTGTGTGTGTTCAGGCTCCAGGAGGATCCTCCAGCTGGTGTGAGCGGAGCTCCATCTGAGAACAACATCATGGTGTGGAACGCGGTCATATTCGGGTACGAGAGACGAGAGGAAGCTCTGGGTGTAAATCAGGAGGATGAGCTTCCACAATGAGGATGAGGAGGGTGATGAGGATGGTGATGGTGATGATGAGGATGGTGATGATGATGCGGAGGATGGTGATGGTGATGATGAGGAGGAGGATGGTGATGGTGATGATGAGGAGGATGGTGATGATGAGGAGGATGAGGATGATGATGAGGATGATGGTGATGATGAGGAGGATGGTGATGATGAGGAGGATGAGGAGGAGGAGGATGATGATGATGGTGAGGAGGATGGTGATGAGGATGGTGATGAGGATGAAGATGATGAGGATGGTGATGAGGATGAAGATGAGGATGAAGATGATGGTGATGAGGATGAAGATGATGGTGATGAAGAGGAGGATGAGGAGGAGGAGGATGATGATGGTGGTGATGAGGAGGAGGATGAAGATGAGGATGGTGTTGATGGTGGTGAGGATGAAGATGAGGAGGATGGTGATGAGGATGATGAAGATGATGAGGAGGATGGTGATAATGAGGAGGATGATGATGAGGATGAAGATGAGGAGGGTGATGATGGTGGTGATGAGGAGGAGGAGGATGATGGTGGTGATGATGATGAGGATGATGATGAGGATGAGGATGATGAAGATGATGAGGAGGAGGATGGTGATGATAATGAGGATGATGAAGATGATGAGGAGGATGGTGATGGTGATGATGAGGAGGAGGATGATGAGGAGGAGGATGGTGATGGTGATGATGAGGAGGATGGTGATGATGAGGAGGATGAGGATGATGATGAGGATGATGGTGATGATGAGGAGGATGGTGATGATGAGGAGGATGAGGAGGAGGAGGATGATGATGATGGTGAGGAGGATGGTGATGAGGATGGTGATGAGGATGAAGATGATGAGGATGGTGATGAGGATGAAGATGAGGATGAAGATGATGGTGATGATGATGGTGATGAGGATGAAGATGATGGTGATGAAGAGGAGGATGAGGAGGAGGAGGATGATGATGGTGGTGATGAGGAGGAGGATGAAGATGAGGATGGTGTTGATGGTGGTGAGGATGAAGATGAGGAGGATGGTGATGAGGATGATGAAGATGATGAGGAGGATGGTGATAATGAGGAGGATGATGATGAGGATGAAGATGAGGAGGGTGATGATGGTGGTGATGAGGAGGAGGAGGATGATGGTGGTGATGATGATGAGGATGATGATGAGGATGAGGATGATGAAGATGATGAGGAGGAGGATGGTGATGATAATGAGGATGATGAAGATGATGAGGAGGATGGTGATGGTGATGATGAGGAGGAGGATGATGAGGAGGAGGATGGTGATGGTGATGATGAGGAGGAGGATGATGAGGAGGAGGATGATGAAGATGATGAGGAGGAGGATGGTGATGATAATGAGGATGATGAAGATGATGAGGATGAGGATGATGAAGATGATGAGGAGGAGGATGGTGATGATAATGAGGATGATGAAGATGATGAGGAGGATGGTGATGGTGATGATGAGGAGGAGGATGATGAGGAGGAGGATGGTGATGGTGATGAAGATAATGAGGATGATGAAGATGTAACTTATTCAGTTATAAATGAAATACAGGCTCGTACCCGGAGATACATTTATAGAGAGAAGATTGATTCGTTATTATATTACGACATTAAATACAAAAATGTATGTTTTATTTATATTCTTTTAAAACACAGCGCAGGTTCTGCTGCACAGACGTTTGTACAGACGGTGAAGTGAAGACGGTTAGCAATAATTAATAACTAATAATAAATAAATAAATAAATAAATAAAATATTAATAAAAACGCACAGGTTCAGTGTTAATGACGTCTCGGATGGATAAACTCCGCTCTCGTGATACTCGGAGTCGATGTTTTTTAAAGAATAACAGATCATATTGTTGCCCAAAATTGAACAGAAATAAAAGTTTGAGTTTGTTTATTTATTTATTTATTTATTTAATTAGTGTGTTTATTTATTTATTTAACTGCTCACTTCTCTTTATCTGTTTTTTTTATTTTTTAAACCACAGCCCTGAGGGAACACCTTTTGAAGACGGTGAGTGTTTTACGTCCTGATGTGTCGAGTTTAAAATAGAGTTTATAAACTGATTTTACTCTACGGAAAGTGAACACGGAGTGTGTGTGTGTGTGTGTGTGTGTAGGTACGTTCAAGCTGACGGTGGAGTTTACAGAAGAATATCCTAACAAACCTCCGACTGTGAGATTCGTCTCCAAGATGTTTCACCCGAACGGTGAGTTAAACCTCCATCTTGAGATCAACGAGGGGGTTTTACACACACACACACACACACACACACACACACACAGTAAAGAAAGCAGCAGATTCCATAAGAGACACTTTTCAGATAAAAACATAATGAAGGCTGCTGGGTTTCGCTGCAGAAATAAGAAGCGAGTCGACAGTCAAAGTCTCCAGAAGAACTGTGGCTGCTTCTGCAAGATGCTCAGTAACACTTCCAGCTCATTTCCTTATAAAACTGCACACACTGCACCTCAGATACTGCTTTATTTTTAAAGCGAAGGATCGTCACATTAAATATTGACTTTGTTTCATTTATTACTATTTACTGCTCTTTATAGTGATTATTTTAATGTAGAAACATTTAATTTCCTTATTTTCTCTCTATCTGGCTGCTACTCCAGTATCTCCAATGCCCATATATGGTATAAGCTTATTTGTATTATATTATACCTGTAATATCTGACACTTATCCACACCAAACCCGTGTCCTCACCAGCGTCCGCTCTGAAGCCGTGTCCCGTCACAGAGTACTGTTTAATATTTACTCTTTAATAAGCAGACACTCGGTGTGTGAGGAAATATCCAGCTGCATTCATCTTCAACACCCCAAAACATCTGGAACATCTGTGTGGAGCTTAAATACTGACTGTGTGAAGCTACAGAGCAAACCACACTCTTTTACTGATTTATCTCTCTGTCTCTCTCACTCTATCTGTCTGTCTCTCTCACTCTGTCTCTCTTTCACTCTACCTGTCTCTCTCTCTCACTCTGTCTCTCTCACTCTGTCTCTCTCTCTCACTCTACCTGTCTCTCTCTACCTGTCTCTCTCTCTCACTCTACCTGTCTGTCTCTTCCTGTCTCTCTCTCACTCTATCTGTCTCTCTCTCACTCTATCTGTCTCTCTCTCTACCTGTCTGTCTCTCACTCTGTCTCTCTCTCTCACTCTACCTGTCTGTCTCTTACTCTGTCTCTCTTTCACTCTATCTGTCTCTCACTCTACCTGTCTGTCTCTCACTCTGCCTCTCTCTATCTGTCTCAGTATTGCTGTCTCTCAGTTCAGTTCAGTTCAGTTTAGGTGCTTTATTGACATATTTGTACATTCATATTGCCAAAGCAATGCAGCGTTGCTGCATACAATTAAAAACAGTGCAAAATAATATAAAGGAAATAACAAATAAAATAGTAATTGAATTATAAAATAATTATAAATATAAAAGTCTCTATCTCTCTGTCTCTCTATCACTCTATCTGTCTGTCTCTGTCTCTCTCTATCTCCGGCTCTCTCTCACACTATCTGTCTCTCTCTATTCCTGTTTCTCTCTCACACTATCTGTCTCTCTCTATTCCTGTCTCTCTCTCATGTTATCTGTCTCTCTCTATTCCTGTTTCTCTCACACTATCCGTCTCTCTCTATTCCTGTCTCTCTCTCATGTTATCCGTCTCTCTCTATTCCTGTCTCTCTCTCATGTTATCCGTCTCTCTCTATTCCTGTCTCTCTCTCACACTATCCGTCTCTCTCTATTCCTGTCTCTCTCTCACACTATCCGTCTCTCTCTATTCCTGTCTCTCTCTCATGTTATCCGTCTCTCTCTATTCCTGTCTCTCTCTATTGCTGTCTCTCTCTATTCCTGTTTCTCTCTCACGCTATCTGTCTCTCTCTATTCCTGGCTCTCTTTATCTCTCTCTCTCGCTCTCTTTGTCTCTTTCTATCTGTGTCTCTAGTCAAAGTCAAAATGTTGCTTTATTGGCATGACAAATATAAACATTTAGATACAGACTCATTCTCTCTCTCTCTCTCTGTGTCTCTCACTGTATCTCTCTCTCACTCTGTGTGTGTGTCTCTGTATCTGTGTTTATCTATCTTTGTCTCTCTCTCTCCTTTGTATTTGTGGTTTTACTTTATTAACTAATTAATTAAATATGTTGAAGAGTATTTAACACCTGAAATACTGTGTGTGTGTGTGTGTGTGCGTGTGTGATCAGTGTACGCAGACGGAAGTATTTGCCTGGACATTCTTCAGAACCGCTGGAGTCCGACGTACGACGTGTCCTCCATCCTGACCTCCATTCAGGTGTGTACTTACTTACTTACTTACGTACTTCACACATGTCGTATCCAACGTGGAAGCGACACGCGGTGACCGTATGATAATTGGAGCGTTTCTCTTCCTCCACAGTCGCTTCTAGACGAGCCGAACCCCAACAGCCCGGCCAACAGCCAGGCGGCTCAGCTGTACCAGGAGAACAAGCGCGAGTACGAGAAGCGGGTTTCGGCCATCGTGGAGCAGAGCTGGAGAGACAGTTGACCCCACACACACACACACACACACACACACACACACACACACACACACACCCTACCCTCTTTGACACTCACCTCCCGTTTCCGTCGCTGTTCAGCGGAAAATAAATATTTACTCTTTTTGGGTTTGTTTTTAAGTTTTTTTATGCACTTTACTTATCGTACAGGATCGTGGTTTTGTGCTTCTTGTACACGATCGAGTGTGAAAACCCTGCACGTCTCATTTCCGTCCATTTCCAACACACACACACACACACACACACACACCGTTCTAATCTCATCAGGAGGCGATTACTTGTGCTGTATTCTGAATAAAAAACACTCACGCTGAGATCTGAAGAAATGAAATACCCTTAGATTCTCAATTATGATAATTAAAAAAAAAACAAGAAAATAAACAAACATCACTCATGTCAGTATTTCAGGATGATATATATTATATATACGTTTTTTTTTTCTTCCTAGTCTTTGATGTCGTACGCTATTCTGTGCATGAATGCCTGCGTATGAGTGTGTGTGTGTGTGTGTGTTTCAGCAAGCTTGTATATAAGACACATGATGGATTATATATGTACAGATTTTGCACTGGTTGTCAGTCATTTTTTTCCAGCACTTGTAAATAATGGAAATAAAAAAAAGCAGTTATGCTGAGAACTCGAGACGTGCGCTGTATTTTATTTATTTATTTATTTTTTAAATTTGTGGTTTCAGAGCAGAGCTTGCTGCCCCTTTGTTATCATGAACAACAACAGAAAAAGTTTTCCTTCCCCTTTGCACCACATAGAACCACAAACACAATTCTGTGTCTCAAACCACTACGTACTCGAAACAGTGTCGCTGTTTGAAATAAGAACGCGATATATATAACGAATAACACGCTCTGTGTAACTCTAAACGGATAAAAACTTCTGCAGTGTTGATTGATCTTTAATAAATAAAAACTGCATATAAAATCACTGTGGTGTAAGAGGAATAAAACACTCCATGTTGTGCAGTTATAGGAAAAGAACCAGCTTCAGGGTGGTAACAGTGACTCCGCTTCATCACGCCACGGTCGTTGATTATTTTACTATAACAGCACAAAATGGAGTGTTTTATTCCTCTTGTACCACAGCGGTAGTTTTTACTTATTAAACAAAGAAACTTTTATCTGTTTATACTTACAGTTAATGTCTGTGAAACAATTTCCTGTTCTCGCTTGCGTCACGACAAAACAATTAACGCACCTTGTCATTTTTTTTGTTACAAAGAAACCACAAAAAAGCGTAAACTCTGTTTTAGCATTTTCAGCTCTGACTGTTACTGGAGACTCCTTCCATAAATGTTAAATAAACGTCTCTGTACATATCAACGATTACATGCGTGTTTAAAAATGTTCATCGTTATCCGAGCGTCTGCTGTATATGAGCTGTTACTATAGAAACGAAAAACATACTACAGCGAGCGGATTAATAGAAACCTGCGCTACTGTCAGAGCTGCTGTTCTAGAAAATTATTCAACATCTTCTGACCAATCAGAATACAGAATACAACAACAGAGCCACAGAGGGCCTCCTGACTGGCTTCCACAGCGCACTTCATACACTATGTAGCCAAAAGTATGTGCACCCCTGACCATCTCATTCCAGATTTATTCCCTGTGTGCTTGCTGTTATAATAAGCTCCACTCTTCTGGGAAGCTTTCCACTAGATGTTGGAGCGTGGCTGTGGGGTTTTGTGTTCATTCAGCTACAAGAGCATTAGTGAGATCAGGCACTGATGTTGGGTAAGGAGTCTCCAGTTCCAGTTCATCCCAAAGGTGTTCAGTGGGGTTGAGGTCAGGGCTCTGTGCAGGACACTCGAGTTCTTCCACTCCAACCTTCACACACCATGTCTTCATGGAGCTCGCTTTGTGCACAGGGGCATCGTCATGCTGGAACAGGTTCGAGTCTCTTAGTCCCAGTGAAGGGAAATTGAAATGCTACAGCATACAGAGACATTCTATACAATTGTGTGCTTCCAACTTTGTGGCAACAGTTTGGGGAAGAACAACATGTGGGTGTGATGGTCAGGGGTGCACAAACTTTTGGCTGTATAGGGTATCTCTTTGGGAACGAGTGCTGATGGTCCCAGTGGCGTCTGGTCTTCCTTCATTGCTAAGAAAGTGCTTGGCCCCCTTAATCGCTGCTTGCAGCTACATTTTATTTAATTTGGGATTATGTGTAGAGATGAAGCAGAAATCAGGATAATGATGTGTGTTACATTAGAGTGATGGTTTAACGTGTACTTTGTGTAACAGTTTGAGGAAGACATACATACATATGGGTGCGATGGTCAAGTGTCAACATACTTTTCCATATAGTGTATGTTTTGTACACCATTTCGGTCAGATTTTAATCCTAATTTCAAATCTGCCTTTCTTCCTGGGTCTCAGTTTGGATTTTATGGATTCAAGTAAAGATGATTTTGTAATAACTGGAAATATCTGCCGCAAGAACGTCACCACGACTGAACTCTGGTCGTGACTCGGATCGAACATTTCGCCTCAGAAACATCCTCGACAGAAGCAACCGTCCATTTTACAACCCACGTGTTGTGTTCACGTTACCACGTTATTATTTCTTTCATGTGTCTCAGCCACGTTGGAAAGTCCAACCTGATGACTCCGCCCCTTTTCCTTCCTCTGTAGAACAGGCTGTGAGTACAAAAATGTTACGAATGTGTTGACTTCCCCAGCGTGAAGAAAGCGCTCGGAGTGAAAACAAGTAACGTACGTGATGACGTGCACACACACACACACACACAGCGGCCAGGGTGAAGCCGCAGAATCGTATTTATATGAAAACAGAAATGGTGCAACACGTGATGTATGTAATTCTGATTTTATTGTAATTGTGACACTGAATATGAATATGAAAAAAATTTCTATATGAAATGGTAGTATTGTGTACATTAAGAGATCATGCGTAACTGAATACAACTGGATTCAAATGCAGAAACCTTAAACAACTCCAGTTTCCTGTGTGTGTGTGTGTGTGTGTGTGTGTGTGTGTGTGTGTGTGTGTGTGTGTATCTGGAACGAGAATTTCTACGTTTCTCTATAGTGAAGAAAAATAAACCAGAACCTGTTATAAGGAAGTCGAAGTTCAGTCGTAAATCGCAGCCGATAAAAAGTTTAAAATATGTAACGCAAACTCGCTACACAGTAACAGTAACGGAGTTAGGATTAAAAAAAAACAAACGAAAGAACATCTCAAACATCGAACGACTACTTATTTAAATTTTCGTATTCACTTATACGATATTTTCTGAACTGATTGCGGATTAAAATGTTGCTTGGAAATGAAACCATAAAAATAACACTATAATGATCTTTCGGATTGCTCACCAAAATAAAATACGCAGCAGCTGTTTGTTTGTTTTCTTTAAGATACTGTATGTTCACACTACTAGAAGCGACAAGTTACTTGTGGGCGTGGCCTGTCCAGCGCTTTTCTTAGTTCAGATGAGAAACAGTAGTGGCTACAATAAACTAAACGGTACACAGCTACAAAAGCTAGCTAGTTAAACGCAAACGCACTAATCGGTGTAAAATTCGGTCGTCTGCTTTGAATGTTTTCGTCCACTAGCTTCATTCTCTGATTAGATTAGCAACGCGAATTAGCTGTACAAGCTACCAACGATCTCTGCTACGTCATTCCGAGCTTTAATTTTCTTCGTAATGTCTCTATACGTATTTAACGAGAGATGGTATACGACAGCGGAAGGTGAAACCACGGTTCTATGTTTTTCTTTCCGGTTGTTGTGCGTCAAACAGTAAACGGGAACTGATTGCAGGTTGTGTCCGAGGAATCGTTCAAGTTGAATGACTGGATTTGTCGCTTCTTTAGAGCGTTACAGCTAATTTGCATACAGGTGAGAAAATCAGAATTTGAATGTCAGTTGTTGAAAATCCGTATCGCTTCATTTACAGCAACTTTTAAAATGCAACATCTTCCTTTAGACTTTGATTATAATTCAGTAAACAGGTTTTCTGGGGTTTTTTTTCTTCTTTTGAAGGAAAATGTAGGAATTTTTGTCCGTAACAATCTCACACACACACACACACACACTAGAAATGTACTGAATAGAGTTATAGAATGAAGAAAATAATAATAAAGCTGGTGTTTTCCTTTAATGCTTCTTCTTCTTCTCCTCCAAAGTGTAAAATGAACTGAACTTTTTATATAGAGTATAACTTTTTTTATAGAGTTTATTAACTCTTGGTGAAAAGGCACTCTGTGTGTGTGAGTGAGAGAGAGATAGAGAGATAGAGAGAGATAAAGAGAGAGAGAGAGAGAGAGAGAGAGAGAGAGAGAGACTACCTACTGTAGGCTCGCTCCTTTTTAGCCCTCTCGAGGGTTTTGTCCATAGTCTTCTCGTTGTCTCCTCTGCACTTGGGGCAGTACCACTTTCCCTTGGGCTTGTGATGCAGGTCGACGCAGGAGAAGTGGAACCACTCGATGGGGCACTTGTCGTTATCGCAGCAGATCATCTCTCCGTAGGAGACCTGCTCGCACAGGCAGTACGTCGGCTCGTTCGGGTCGATGGGAAGATCGGTCGGAGACGCTTCTCTCTCCTGCTTCGCTTTGGACCTCTTTTTCTTTTTCGACGACGACGTCGATGACGTCCGGGCTTTCTTCTCTTTCGGGGTGACGACGCTCACCGTGTCGTCGCCGTGCTCCAGACCGTAATTGGAGTTGTCCCGGTTTTCCGAGCCGCTCTTTTGTCTCCGCGAGCGCTTCCCGCTCACCTTATCGCCCGACCCTGGTGTCTCCTCCCGCTTTCTGTCTGTCCCCGTTTTGCCCAGAGACATCAGCGGCGTCACGTTTAGCGGCGTCACGTTTACTGTAGTCACGGTGGGGGAAGCGATGCTCCCGACGGACACGGTGCTCTCCGGAGAACTCTGACAAGCCTGGAAAAGCTCCACCTGCCACTCGAACTGACGAGTGCGGTTCTCCACCAGCTCCACCATCTGTCCCGCGATCTGGAGCTTCTCGTCTCCCAGCTCTTGGGTGCGGATCAGAGAGCGCTGGATGTGCTGGAGGAGACGCCGCCTCTGGACGGGATCCGATTCCTGCTTGTGCTTCTCATAAACGTCATTCAGCTCCTTCAGGATCTCTGCAAACGGGCCAATTCGACAAATTAGGTTCCTGAAGATATGGTTGATCGTTACCAGAGAAACATCTCGTTCTGGTTTGTCGTATATCAAACTATCAAATGATTAGCGAATTTCTTGACAGTTGCGCAAAGATTGTAAAATTACAGCAAGGAGTAATAACGTATTGCTTTACGTTTCTTGTGTTATGAGAAAGCTCCTTTTCATTTTCCAGCGAAACGTCCCAGAATGCAATGCAGCCATGACGCAGAGTCTCGGCTCGGCTAGTTATCGATCTACGAGATGATGAGAGCGATGGCACTGACGCCGGTATTAGCATGAAAGTTTTGGAAGCTCATCTTTTTCAGAAGAGCGTACAGATGAGGAGGAGTGAGAGCTGGACAGATTAAAAGACTAAAGCGCCGCCGCATCGTTCTCGTTAGGTAGAAGTGAAGCGAAGGGGAAATCCCACTGCACCGCTATTGGCATTGTGGGTAACGTAGGAAACCGCTAACCTTGATGAAAACAGATAAATGAATCTTGGACTCCATTGTAGATCACATTTCCACCTTCTGAGGGCAATAAACTTATTTTTGGTTCATAGTTTTAGAAATATAAACTGAAACTTGTCAAAGATGTTTTGCAGAAATTGAAAATGTTTATGTAAACACAATTCTTTTTTCTTTTTTTTTTTTCCAATTTCATTATTCTCACATTTTTAAACATCGTAAACTCTGTCACCAGATTTCCATTCCTCACTCTCACACCTTTCTGTTAGTTTTTATTTCTAAGTCATGAATAATTCGTAATATTCCCTGATTTATATGTTTTAAACTGAATAACCGATGAATAAGCGATAAATTTAAGAGGTTATATTTCTGTTATATTCCACTGCTTTATCTCATGTTTTGTGTGACCTGTTTAGACTTTTTAAAAATGAAATGTGAACAAAATATATTTTTATTTGAAAAACAAATGCATGTAATTCTTCTCTAAACTTTACAAACTGCTAATTAACTTAACAATCCACTTTTCCTGCTTATACTAAATAAGAAATGACCACTATCTGTTTTTATAACTCAGAAAACTTAAAAATACGTATTTATATTTATTACTTATATATAACTTTTATTAATAATTTCACCAAAACCTAGCTAGCAGCTAGTATAAACATCCAGCTGGCTAGCATAGCTAGATACAATAATATGTGTGAGCTTTCTTATAGCTAACTATTTAACATTTTGCTAATGCTAAAGCTAATAAGCGTTAGCATTCTTTCCTCATTAATAACGGAAAAAGCGCGTGGCAATTTGAACGTGTTGCTATGGTAACGAATAACGGCTATAAATATGAATATGTCAGCTAACTAGCATATAGATGAAGAAGAATGTTATCTCGGTTGGCTAGCTTAGCTTAGCTTATACGCTAGCTTATACGCTTGCTTTTACTAAATTGACCATATTTCCAAAAATATTTAAACATTTAAAAAAAAAAAAACTTTAAAAGAAAATGAAACCTAGCTGAATCCTAGCAAAGAAGATTAAAAAAAATATTTAGCTAGCAAAGAAAGATTGATCCGCTTAGCATGCTAGCTATGGACATGCTAAAAGCAAGCTAATGCTAATAACATGAGTGTAGAAAGCGTGATGTTTACTAGTGCAACTACGAATGATATAAATGATACAAATCATTTTAATAATAGTGTAATTAGTTTAAATAACGTTACCTTGTTTTAATTAATACTCCTGGTTAATAAATAATAATAATAATTATTATTATTATTATTATTATTATTATTATTATTATTATTATTATGGTAACCATGATTTAGCTACAGTTAAAAGCATTATTATATAATTAGAACAAAAACAGTTCAATTAAACAGCAAAACTTGTTGTTGTTGTTGTTGTTTTTTTTTATCTAACATGCAGGGAATTATTGAAGCTCTGTTTGTTTATTTCAGTTTTGTTTCCTTGCAGTTTGGAGGAAAACATGAACACGTGGTTAGAATTGAGAGCACTAGAAAGATGGAAAGATGGAAAGATGGAACCAACCTTGATATTTTGCATCTATCTCCCTCATTAGAGAAACACATCTCTGAAGGTCCAGAGGAAGAGACTCCACCAGCTCCAGATATTCCTCCACATAGTTGGAGAGCACATGCACAGACTCCCCGTTTGCAGCAGGGTTTAGCATGCTGATCTCACTTTATTTCTTTAGTTTCTACATTTACTTTCTCACTCCAAGCATTTACTCTCTCACTCCTCCACCTCTCTGATGTCTGTTAAAGAAGAAAACTTTGCTGTCCCTCTGTTTCCTGTAGAGCTGCTGCTTGTTTTCACGCTGCTGGAAGAATCGATTCATTAACCAACCGAATCTTTTAAACGACTCTTTCAACTGAATCAATCTCAGGAGTCGATTCCCATTCACAAAGGGTTGTTTTTTTTTTTTGTTTTTTTTTGTACAAAATACATTCTTTTTAAAAACCAGCTTTAAATCGAATTTTCATTTATTTTACTTTCACTTTCACTTTCACAGGTAAAAATACCAAACCGAGGTTACTTCAATTATATCTTAAAAATGTATCTGTTTTTAGGAAAATATAAGAAAATATACAAAATCATCTCCTCACTTTAAACCATCAATCTAATTTAACATACATCATTATCCTGATTTCTGTTTCATCTCTACACATAATCCCAAATTAAATAAAATATAGCTTCAAGCAGCGATTAAGGGGGCCAAGCACTTTCTTAGCGATGAAGGAACGCCGGAAGCCACTGGGACCATCAGCACTCGTTTCCAAAGAGATACCCTATACAGCCAAAAGTTTGTGCACCCCTGACCATCACACTCATGTGTGGATCTTCTCCAAACTGTTCCCACAAAGTTGGAAACACGCAATTGTATAGAACGTCTCTGTGTGCTGTAGCATTACAGTTTCCCTTCACTGGAACTAAGAGACTTGAACCTGTTCCAGCATGACAACGCCCCTGTGCACAAAGCGAGCTCCATGAAGACATGGTGTGTGAAGGTCGGAGTGGAAGAACTCGAGTGTCCTGCACAGAGCCCTGACCTCAACCCCACTGAACACCTTTGGGATGAACTGGAACACCGACTGAACCCCAGACCTCCTCACCAACATCAGCGCCTGATCTCACTAATGCCCTTGTAGCTGAATGAACACAAATCCCCACAGCCACGCTCCAACATCTAGTGGAAAGCTTCCCAGAAGAGTGGAGCTTATTATAACAGCAAACACATGGGGAATAAATCTGGAATGAGATGTTCAACAAGCACATATGGGTGTGATGGTCAGGGGTGCACAAACTTTTGCCTATATAGTGTACAACAAATTTGAAAGCAATGCATCAAGCTCTTGCTAAGATATTGCCTCACTCCCTGTTTGGTGACTTTGCTGTCCTATTCTTTTGGGCTTCTTCATGATGATTGGACAACATTTGTAGGAGATGAAGTGAAAAAGGTTTTAAAATGGCACAAAATCTAATATGGTAGAAATTAACATTTTAACATTTAATGGAATTAAAATGCTTCTAAAGAATCTGGATATATTTGTAAATAATTTATGCATTAATGGGGTGAATTAGCTTTTAGAGTAAAGCTGTAAAGGTACGTCAGTGGGCCTTAAAGGAAATCCACCCTCAAACATGCTAAACATCTTCATTTTGTTTGGCTAGTTATCGATCTACGCTATGACGAGTACGATGGCGTCGACGATCACGTTAACACAAAAGCTTTGGAAGCTGATCTGTTTGAGCAGATTGTACAGATGAGCAGGTGAGACAGCTGGACAGACTAAAAGACTAAAGCGCCGCTGCATCGCACTCGTTAGGTAGAGATGAAGTGAGGACTGAATCCCTCCTCACCACTATCAGGAGGTAGTCGAACGGCATTGTGGGTATTAACCAAATTGAAAATACACCAACATGTTGATTAAAGGAGTTTAAACTTAAAAAGCTAACTTGAATTAATATGCAGGTCGTTCAGGGTGGAGGTCCAGGTTAAGGTTATGGACCTTAAATTATTTTTAAAGGTACATTATATTTTCATTTTCAGGTGAAAGTTTCATATGTCTCCTTGATGGTTCCACCCCAGCTACAGGGAGAAGTACAGGTAGGTACCTTTATCTCCGAGAGTGTATTTGTTTCTCACAAAACTCTGTATTTGTGACTGCATTGAACAACAAGGCATTTCTCTGTCTCTATACAATCACACACTGATCTGAAGCCCAGCTAAAGGTTTATTCACCCTTCCTTAACCTCATAACAGAGACAGAAAGTGTTATAAACGTTGTCCACATGACCAGACGTCTGTCCTGCATGACCTGCATTTAACCCAGAGCTAAATGCCAGGTTACATTGACCACTTTAGTGACTTTAAATTTCACATTTTTGGTGTTAAAATGTGAAATTTAAAGTCACTAAAGCTGTCAGTGAGACGTCTATAGACTTTCCGCCTCCCAATAACGCACAACACATTAAAGGTTAAATGACCTTTCAAACTTAACAAGAAAAATGAAACATATAAAGTGTGAAAAGTAATCTTAGGGTTAATCTAACTCTAACTGTAACCCTAACCCAGTCTGGAATCATTTTTAAAAGTAAATGGCAAGACATGAGATTGTGTGATGATAAAAAAAAACAAAAAAAAAAACACATGCACTTGGTAGTTCTTACATCAGTCCCTGTATTTAGTGTTAGTGCTAAGACTTCTTGTTTCCCAGTGGCTTGCATAACTATTCACCCCCCTTGAACTTTTCCACATTTTGTAATGTTACAACCTGACCTGAAATGGACTTAATTGGGATCTTATGTTATGAATCTACACAAATTAACCCATTATATTAAAGTGGAGGGAAGATCAATATACAGGAAGTCTGAAAAGTCATGAACCAATGAGAGTAAAACTACATATACTTAATTTTTTTATTTATTATTTACAACATATGCTCTACATGTTCACCCTTACGCTCTACGCATCGTCTCAGCCTGTGTTTGCAGATTTTGCCCAACAAATTCAGACATATTTCCTCAACTATTCCCACTGCATCCTGTAGATCGGAAAATTGTTTACAAATACAAAATGTAAAAGGTTGCATTAGCATTCACTGCTGTTACTGTGAAACCTCTAAATTATTTCTTTTGCTTTCAGAAGTCACATGATTAGTTGAATGGAGTCGACCTCTGTGTAATTATAGTGTCATGTGATCTCAATATCAATACACCTGTTCCTGAAAGAACCCAGAGAACATACCTAAACAAACAGCATCATGAAGACTACAAGGAGCTAGTTCTGGAAAAGTATCAGTCAGGGTTTGGTTATAAAAAATATAATCCCAAACTCTGAATACCTCACAAAGCGACATTAAATCCATAATTTTTTTTTTTAAAGAATATGGCACAAGCACGATTCCCCGTCAGAAAGCTTTCCACCAAAAGATAAAGATAAAGAGAGGATTAATCAGACAAGAAACCAAGAGGCCAAGGGGAACTCTAAGAAATCCACAGGTCACACAGGAGAAGCTGCTCACAGGACAACCAGAACCTGGAAGAGCGTCAAGAGGAAAGAGCTATGTTTGGCGAAAACACGGCACTAATCATCATCCTGAGAACACCATCCCTGTTGTGAAGCATGGTGGTGGTAGCATTGCGGTAATGCAGGGACTGGGATGTGGTAATTATTAAAGTAACCTCTGTGTGGCAATAAAAATATTTTTGCACTTTCAGATGTTAGATACATTGCATAATTTGTGTCTTGTATGTGTTGCACTTTGCACTTGTGTTGTTTTGTACTTGTACTTTTGTTTGTGTATTTAATGTGGAGTGAGTTTTTTTTTGTCTATTTGTAATTTTGTAATGATTTTTAGACATTGGCTTGAGATATTGGCAAGAGAACAATAAAAATTTGAATCCTTGAACCCTAAATCGAATAGTTAAAAAAGTAAACAAAACAAAACAAAACAATTAAGTCCATTTCATTTCCATAAAGTTCAGAGTACTCTCTGCTGATGTCAAAACGAACAATTTGTCTAATTTTAGTTTAAGAACCTGGAGTATTTATATACTTTATTAATGTATACAATACAATAAATATGTTACTTAGAGCTTTGGCCTCATGAGTGCGCACAGAGATGCTGAAATGTTAAATCTCTGGTTATCTGCGTTTCCTCTTCTGTCCTCAGGAGGTCACTCTCGCTGTGATAATGACACTTCAGCTCCTTTTGTGTGTGTGTGTGTGTGTGTGTGTGTGTGTGTGTGTGTAGTGCTGACACATTTAAACATCCTAAACAGCAAAATCCCCAGTGTTTAATTAACACCTACAATGTTTCATTAGTGTTTAATTGCTCATCTGGTGTTTCTGTGTAATTTGGACACACCTAATGTCTGAAACTCTGGTGCTTAAAGCAGTGAGGCAATAACTGTATAATTACATACAGTTTAGTGCAAAAGTTTGTATCCCCCCATTGTATCTAGATTAATTTTTAAAACATGAAAATGCACCTCTATAAAATCAGGGATAATGAAATATTGTTATGTATGCTAAAAAAAACAACAAAAAAAAACAATGACAAAACAAGACAATGATCCAAAACATTGATGGAAAGAAGTAAAACATTTGCCATGAACCTCTTGAGCTGAATTTGTATTTTCTCTTTCTCTCTTTCTTTTCTTTTTGTTCTACTGGGTTCATGTCATGTTTTCTCTGAATACAGAAAAGCTGTAACACATTCGACAAAAAGTTCTATCGTCTGTCCTTTTGTGTAACTTGTACTCTGATTGGATAATGTGTGTTTAGTCTAACTACTTTCACACACTCTCTTCAAAAGGCATTTTTTGGTAAAAAAAAAAAAAAAAAAAGCACTGATGGAGAAAATAATCCACCTCGTTCACGTTCATTAAACCCGCGAGTGTATTTGAGTCACTGCTCGTGCTGTGTTGTGGATGTGCGTGAAAAACACCAGCTCAAACAGCGATCAGATCTAGTGGGCGTGTCACTCTGTGTGATCACCTGACCACGACTGTCACTGATTGGCTGAATGAATCTACAGTCTGAGCCAGAAAGAAATGAGCTCTATCACGTTCTCGCCTCTTCATACTATTTTGTGTGTTTTTATTACAAGCGTTGGTGGTGCTGTTGCACTCTGTTTCACAAACCTTATACTGCAGGTAGCGATTAGCATTCAGCTAGTTATTATCAGGCTAGCTAACATTTGAGAGATTAAATAATAACGTTTTTTTTTTTTAGTTAGCCTTAGCTACACCTCAGTTCTTTGCTTCCTTGTTGAAAGAGGAACTAATTTACCATCAGGAACTAAAACAAGGCGAATGTTTGTGAATTTTCTTTTGTAGTTCTTCTGGTTTTTACTGCCATACATTAATAAATTTGAGATTTTGTAGAGTTTTGAGTGAAGATTGTTAACATTTAGCAGAGGATTGATTTAGACGAGTTATATCACTCTTACTTGAATTTAGTTACATCAGTCTTTAAATTCTGCTAAACATGAGAAGGTGAATTATGTCCCGTGTTCACCTGCATAATCACACATGTTCTTAGCATATAAAATATATCAGATTGGAAAGGATGTCTGACTCTGATCCAGCGCTTCAGGCCAGATCTCACCGTCGCATCAGTATCTGTGCATCCCTGATTAGCCTGTGAGGATGATTAAAACTATTTATACTGCTGTAATAAAAGACGAATCATTACAGTCTAATTACTGCAATTATTTATCGTTTAAAAGCCTTCAACGTGGGTGTGGTTCCTCATTAACGAAGTAATTCACACACCAGCTGGCTTTGTGTATTAAAAATAAACAGTTAACGCCTCAGTCAGGAATCAGGGGTCAATGTTCAGGTCAGTGTTTAGCATCAAAACAACACCAAAGCATACGTTAAAGCGTCGAACAGCCGTCTGTATCGCTCGAGCAGGACTGCTGGCTGAGTAATACATAAAAACAGTGTGGGTGATTCCACGATTGCAGCATATAACTCTTATAACTCTCTCTCTCCCTCTCTTTCTCCATCTCTCTCTCTCTCTCTCTCTCTCTATATATATATATATATGTTACAAATTTTTACAAATAAAATGTGCTCCTAAATAAGTAACACAGTAAAGGATTTTTTTTTTTTTTGGAATACACAAAAAATATACAAAATGGTGGTTAACTAGCATCCATGCTAATGTCACAAGGCCATGAAGGGCTTTCTAATGATTTACTGAAAATGTATTTATTTATTTATTTTAAAAAAAAATTAGTAATTTAATTTAGATTATAGTTATGTAAATGTTGCTAATTAGCTTGTGACATTTAAATCTTTGCATTAGCTACCTAATTAAAGTTTGCTTATTTAAAAAAAAAAGTACAATCACAACTTTATTGGAAATAAAGAAGAAATAATGAGGGGAAAATAATTTTCTTCTTCCTATGATCTTCAGGAAATTCAGATGATGCAACTTCCTGTTGAACATGTGACTTTTGGAAAGTTCCAAATATCACTTTGGGGCGCATGTAATCATATAACAGGGTTGAGTGAATGAACTAACCTGGAACTTAGGCAACTCGTGGAAAAAGGATGTTGCCTGCGATGTTAAATGGTTAAATACAGTATATAAATGTAAAAATAATAAGTATTCATAATGATGTGATTATATTTACAGGTTATTTTGTTGTTAAATTCAGCTGGGATGGCAAAATCGTATTTTCCAGATGTTAAGAGACATGATAAACAGTGAAATAACACGATGTACCGCCTCATGGAGGAGGAATAAAATGTAAAACACGGTGTTTCCAGGAATCGAGGCCCTGACGAGAAATGTATAGTCTTGATTCTTGATTTAGAGGAACACTGTGTCTTATTCACTCGAGTGTTTCCACACACTTTTACGCTATCAGTAATCTTACTCTCACAGCTCTTCATCAGGGTCGAGAACGCTTCCTAAAAAAATGTATTTAACAAATCTGAGTTAGTCAAGTGGCTTTTATTGTCATTAAAACCGTATACAGCTGGTACAGTACACAGTGAGATGAAACAACGTTCCTTCAGAACTACACGAGACTACACATTACTGCTGACAGTGCACGTGTGCAAGAGCGCAAAACAGGACAATAACTACTGAAACAGGACAATAACTACTGAAACAGGACAATAACTACTGAAACAGTACAACTATAACTACTGAAACAGGACCATAACTACTGAAACAGTATAATAACTACTGAAACAGTACAACAATAACTACTGAAACAGGACAATAACTACTGAAACAGTATAATAACTACTGAAACAGTACAACAATAACTACTGAAACAGGACAATAACTACTGAAACAGTACAACAATAACTACTGAAACAGTACAATAATTGCTGAAACAGGACAATAACTACTGAAACAGTATAATAACTACTGAAACAGGACCATAACTACTGAAACAGTACAATAACTACTGAAACAGTACCATAATTACTGAAACAGTACCATAATTAGAGAAACAGTACAATAACTACTGAAACAGGACAATAATTACTGAAACAGGACAATAACTACTGAAACAGGACAATAATTGCTGAAACAGGACAATAACTACTGAAACAGGACAATAACTACTGAAACAGGACAATAATTGCTGAAACAGGACAATAACTACTGAAACAGGACAATAACTACTGAAACAGGACAATAACTACTGAAACAGGACAATAATTGCTGAAACAGGACAATAACTACTGAAACAGGACAATAATTGCTGAAACAGGACCATAACTACTGAAACAGGACAATAACTACTGAAACAGGACAATAACTGCTGAAACAGTACAATAATTGCTGAAACAGGACAATAACTACTGAAACAGTACAACAATAATTACTAAAACAGGGTTAATAACTACTGAAACAGGACAATAACTACTGAAACAGTACAATAATTGCTGAAACAGGACAATAACTACTGAAACAGTACAACAATAATTACTAAAACAGGGTTAATAACTACTGAAACAGGACAATAACTACTGAAACAGTACAATAATTGCTGAAACAGGACAATAACTACTGAAACAGTACAACAATAATTACTAAAACAGGGTTAATAACTGCTGAAACAGGACAATAACTACTGAAACAGTACAATAATTGCTGAAACAGGACAATAACTACTGAAACAGTACAACAATAATTACTAAAACAGGGTTAATAACTACTGAAACAGGACAATAACTACTGAAACAGTACAATAATTGCTGAAACAGGACAATAACTACTGAAACAGTACAACAATAATCACTAAAACAGGGTTAATAACTACTGAAACAGGACAATAACTACTGAAACAGTACAATAATTGCTGAAACAGGACCATAACTACTGAAACAGGACAATAACTACTGAAACAGGACAATAATTGCTGAAACAGGACAATAACTACTGAAACAGTACAATAATTGCTGAAACAGTACAATAACTACTGAAACAGTACAATAATTGCTGAAACAGGACAATAACTACTGAAACAGGACAATAACTACTGAAACAGGACAATAATTACTGAAACAGTACAATAATTGCTGAAACAGGACAATAACTACTGAAACAGGACAATAATTGCTGAAACAGGACAATAACTACTGAAACAGGACAATAACTACTGAAACAGTACAATAATTGCTGAAACAGGACAATAACTACTGAAACAGGACAATAACTACTGAAACAGGACAATAACTACTGAAACAGTACAATAATTGCTGAAACAGGACAATAACTACTGAAACAGTACAATAATTACTGAAACAGGACAATAACTACTGAAACAGTACAACAATAATTACTGAAACAGTACAACAATAACTACTGAAACAGGACAATAATTGCTGAAACAGTACAATAACTACTGAAACAGTACAACAATAACTACTGAAACAGGACAATAATTACTAAAACAAGTTTAATAACTACTGAAACAGGACACTAGGCACAGTAAGAGACAGTGCAGCGATGACCAGCACACAGTTCCAGTGTGAAATAAAGTACAAAGAAAGATTTCAATATAATAATCAATGCTGTAAATGTAAACATAACTTACTAGTTAGCATCTTGATTGCAGTGTTTTAGCAGCAGTTTAAGAAAGAAATGTGCAAAAATTGCAAAGGGAGTGGAATTATGTTCAGTTGGGTGTGTTTGTGTGTGTGTGTGTGTGTGTGTATGTGTGTGTAGCTTTATGTGTGTGTGTGTGTGTGTGTTTGCTTAATTTAATTTGAATGTATTTATTTCTGTAAAGCTGCTTTGTGACAATGTCCACTGTTAAAAACACTATACAAATAAAATTGAATTGAATTGAATAGAATTAATGTGATCACATTAAAAAAAGTAACATCTCGTAGAGAAATCGTATGAATGTACTCACATGTTTCACGTGTCAAGATTACACGTGGTTTTTAAACACTTCATATGTTGTGTATCACACATTTTTCATGCGTTTTTATTTCCATGTGATTTTTACACATAATTCATTTTCACATGATCTTTTTTTTTTAAACATGATCCATTTATTTTCATGTGATTTTTAAGCATTATTAATTTTCACATGTGATTTTTACACATGTAGTTCATTTTTCATGTGTTTTTATTTTCATGTCCATTCTTCACATTTCATGTGATTTTTTTTTTACACGATTGCACTTGCGATCATTATTCATGTGATGTGACACACATTTACTTGAGTTCACACTTACAATTTCATGTCGAAACACCCCTTCACCTATTTTATATTCATTTTTCACCACATGTGAAAATGAATCATGTCTAATAAAACCGTATGTGAATAATAACACAGAATTGAAATGTCAAAGAATATGTGTTAACAAGTTTATGTGACTTTTCTCTCTTTTTATTAAAACAAAACTGTTTATTGCAAAAAATATGAAAAATAACAAGAAAAAATCCATACAAAAAAGTTTCCATACATTTTAACTGCCTTCTCTTCCTCCTGCACCCCCTCTTTCATCATCCAAGAATTCAATTACAAAGGCCAGAAGGTTGTAATACAGAGGCTGAGACCTACATCTTCATATATCTTCAAACATATTCAATTCAATTCAGTTTTATTTGTATAGCGCTTTTAACATCGTCCCAAAGCAGCTTTACAGAAATAAATATATTCAGGATATAAATTTTAAATTTATAACTTCATCCCTAATGAGCGAGCCAGAGGTGACGGTGTTGAGGAAAAACTCCCTGAGACATCATGAGGAAGAAACCTTGAGAGGAACCAGGCTCAAAAGGTAACCTTCATCTGGGTGACACAGGAAAGTGCGATTATAAATCATTCCCTTCTATAACTGTTTACAACATGGACAAAAAGTGCAATTGTGTAACCAGGAAATTCATTACAGTTTTCACATGAAGTCCGTTTTGTTGAAGTTATCAAACTGTTCACTGATGGAGATTTGAGCGCAAAATTGTTTGTGGGAATTGCAGTCCAAAGCCATCTTCATGGTTTCTTCATGGTACCATCCTCAGTAATCTTCATGTATCTTCAGGCCGTCCATGTGGAGCTATCCTCAGCAGCAGCGAGTGATTTCCAAGTGATAAGAACTCCAACCAGAAGTAGAGCATCAGGATGGAGAGCAGAAGGGATCAGGGTCACTGGACGTATAAGAACAATACATATCTATCGGTCAGTGGAGTGAAAGGTGTCTTATATCATCTGTGAAAATACATTGTTAGTTTCCAGAAAATATATAAAAAGATCCCCGATTTTATAATAGTCTTTTATTTTGCCTTTAATACTCAGTTATTTTTTTCCCCTTCAGTTAGATCCTAAACAAATGTCAGTCAAGGGCCTTTCACACCGCTTTAGTTCCAGAACTAAATTTACAGTACTAAAGTACTGGGCGATTTTGCGTGAACTATTTCCCAGTACCGTTTAAAGGGTTGCATTCGCACCGACAGCGGGCGCTAGGAAGTGACGTAAGCCGGTCGACAGCGACGTCATTTGTGCGCGGCGTTCAACAACGGAAACAAAGAAGAACAACGTAAACAACCGGAGGATGGAGGACGCTGTGATCGGAGCTGTGTTTTTGTCGTGTCTCGCCTCCATCTATCGCTGTTCTCCATACTTGCGGAATAAGTCGACACTACAGTATGTTTACACGGCGTTTTAAATCATGGCGGGTGAGGGCGTTTTCGTACGCGTTCGGCCAATCAACGTCTACTTACGTCACGGATAGTACCAGTTGTGCTGGTTAGACTTTGCTCCGGAGTAGGAGCTCATTTGGTTCTCGAAAAAGGCAGTCGGTACTAAAATCACTCCCAGTTCCGGAGGTGCGAAAACGCCAAAAAGTGGGTAGTTCCACAATTAGTTCAGGTACTATGAAAAGGTTCCTGCAGTGTGAAAGGCCCTAATTTGGTGTGATAACTTGACAATGATGAACTTACACTAAATAAGCCCAAAGCACATATTTCAGGGGTCACTGGAATGGGTTTTGAAGTAATTACAGAAATTAAATGATGTTTTGATCTCCTCACATTCCCAGATACAGTGCAACAACTTTCCATACCAGAGATAAACCAGAGATCTGGCATGTTCAGCTTTGATGGGACTTTTCTGTAAAGAGTGTTCATACATACTGGAGAATATACATTTAATATATAAAATAAGAAGTTTCGTGAGCGAAACTTTGTGAGAGAATCTAAATGTCGTGGGGTTGAAGTGGAGTGTAACGGCAGCGCACACACACGTCTTTTACACACGTCTTTCACACACGTCTGTCACTTAACACCACCTTTTACACCTTCCACTGTCAATGCACAATTCAGAGCTGAGTAAATTAGTTTAGTTTCCACATTAACACTGAGAGCCGTGTGTGTGTGTGTGTGTGTGTGTAGGCTGTGTAACTCTGCTTGGGAGTACACAGTGTTGTGTGAGAGCTTTGTGAAACGGTGACATATTTTGTCTCTGTGCTCGAGGTGGGCGTCTCTGTGCGTCACAGACGTGCTGTAAAAGAACAGCGCAGTGTGTGTGTGTGTGTGTGTGTGTGTGTGTGTACACGCTGTGAAAGGTGTGTGCTCATGACCAGGTCATTCTGAGCAGCCAGGTCATATCTGATACTCATTAAGACTGCTCTCTAAACACTGTGTGTTGTTTATCGTTTAGTTCTCACACGTCTCTCCTCCATTTTCCAGGTTTTTTATTTGATCTGTGCTGATAATTAAACACAGTTTAATCCTTTAAACCCCCAGGATCTCTTCCAGACTTACATTCCTTTGTCATTTCCTATTAATCTCGCTGTAGTTACTGAATAATTCATAGTAGTTACTGATAAACATGCTTTAATACTGCTTTTACAGTTGAGTATTTTTGTTTTTCATGTAGCTCTCTGGGAAATGGCTGGTGTTTTTTGTGGAGTTTGCAAAAATTGAAAAAAGGTTAAACTTTTCAGAAAGTGATCTCAAGCTCTTTATTTATCTTTTTTCTTTTCTTCTTTTTTTCAACCAATCAGGTTGCAGGAATTGCAGGAAAAGAGAAACAAACATGGAGGATGGAGATTCAGTTAAAAATGAGTCTTGTTGAGCGAATAGGAGGAGATTTACAACCTGTTGGATGGAAAATATTTCATTGCCGATATTCTAAATAAAAATAACAGCGTGCGTATTTTTGAAATGTTCACTGGTACGTGATGCGACATCCCGTTTCCCAGTCCTAGCTAGTATCGGCTAACCAAGTAACCTAGCGTGCTCTCTAGGTTAGATTTGTTATAGCAGTAAAGCAGAGGAAATGCAAACGAAGGCTGAAAATGAAGAGAATTCGAGACTTGACTTTGATCAACTGATCGACTACATTTGGGGTAAAGAGGTAAAGAGGGCAGAACATTATAACACTATGACAGAGTGGTACAAAAAATTAAAGAAATACTTCACTAATAAAGAAATACTTCATCTTCTGGCGCATCAGCACCAAACTATTATTAATATTACAACTTTGAGAAAAGAAATTGTGTTTATTTAGAAGAAAGAAGAAGCCGAACTTGGAGGAAATGGTCTCTTTTTTGTAGGTATGAAGGTGACATTGCCTGCGATTTCTCCTTCAATAGAGATAATAATTTCACCAAATCTTCAACATCCCTCATTTTAACCCACAAAGCTTCCATGTAAATATAACATTTAATAATATATACAGTATGTAATATTCTGTCATAGTGTTATTACTTGATTCTCAAAATATTACGATTATTATACGATATTATTCTTAATATATTGCTGCTTTTTCTCATAATACCAGATATTATAACTTTTCTCAAAATCTTATGGCCTTATTCTCAAAATCTTGTATTTTTATTTTTTAAGCAGCGGCCCTTAAATACTGTAGGTCATAGTTTGTGCTGTAACGCTCTCAAAATTACATAATTGATGTTAATGTGGCAAAAATCGTCCTACAACGTTGCTGCATTATTTTTAGTTGTAGGAAGATTTTTAAACATTATGTAACAATGTTCTCAGAACTATCAGATAATCTCAGGGACTGAAACTTCTTCTGGATCAGGGCGAAATTGATTCTTTTGGTTCCTTTGCTGTTTAATTTGATTTGGTTTTATGTTGCACGTAATTAAACAAAGCAAAAGGGGAAAAAAAAGTCTGATTGGTGTGTATAAATAATAAATAATAACTATTTTATCTAATATTTTGTGTCACATGGAGTTTTTATTTTCTCTTTTTGTTCCTCCAGAACACATGGCATTTCTGCAGCATCAGTTCATCAGCATCTAAAAAACAAAACACGATTCACTTCCTTCAGCAAATCGATTCAGAGTCAAATCACTGTTTTTCAGTTAAAAGCGGAGCAAGACCACCTCACTGAGACGCTCTCGGACCCGAGCGTGATCGCTGTGTTCTCTCTCCTTATTTTTTTTAAACCTCTGACACTCTTAGTGCTTGTCTTTCTAACATAAACCGCGTGAGTCATATAGCGCTTGTCTGAGTGTCTGAGTGTTAGTAATATCAGCGCGTTTGCTCTTTGACCCTCGCTGTGGTGTGTAGTGGGCAGAATACAGATGTATGCAGATGGAGATGGAGAACGTTTCCCTGCAGGCTGCATCGATTCAGGCTCTGCGCTGCGTCTCTTGATGATAATGCCGTGTGAGATGATGCTCACATCTCATCACGCCGGCTGATGTGTGCTTCTTACAGAGAGAGAGAGAGATGGAGAGAGAGAGAGAGAGAGAGAGAGGGTCTGAACCCAGTCTGTCCCGACCCTTAAGGTACTTCACTGGAAAGCTGGAAATGTCAGGAGTGTGTGACGGATGTGTTTAAGTGCGTCAGTGAGAGTTGAATAAGTGCTGACGGTGATGTAACGACCTGATGATCTGTCTGAGGCTCAGCCACATGAAGAGTCCTCTGAGGAGAGTTAATCAAGAGTGACATGATTTACACACACACACACACACACACACACACACACTGCTCTGTGGAATACATACAGTATATGGTATAAGGGTGTAATCTTAACTTTCTGTGGAAAATCTCCACAGTGAGAGAAATATGATTTAAATATACTGTATACTGTTCATTTTTTTTCTTTACTGAAGCTACGTTCACATTAATCTGGACAGATCTGAAAACTGCATTTTCGTTTTAAACCGTTCTCCGTCTACACTGGCGTTTTCAAACGTTTTCCAAACATTGCTCGTCCACACTGAAACGTCTGAAAACGCTTACACCCCTGTACTGAGCATGCGTAAAAATGTAAGAAGCTTTGGCCTGCGTCATTTGCGTCAGGCGTTTATTTCCTTTCCGTCTCTGTGAATTGATGCAGCGATGTCGAGGAAAAGCACCGAGTTTTTTAAACAGATAGATGAAGAGGTGAAGTTGTTGCTGAGGCTAACCCAAGACTATACGTTTTTGTTTTTTTTTTTAAGTTGAAAAACACATCATTGTTTTTGAACATCTCAGTTTTTTCAGTCCACACTACAACGTGAAAACAGTGTTTTCAAATTTATCCACTTGGGAGAGCGTTTTCCAGAAAAACTCAGTTTTTGCTGGACAAAAAAAAAAAACGCCATGTCAGTGTGAACTGAAGGCCAAAATGTAGAGAAAAAGATGCGTTTTCAAATTTATCCTGATTAATGTGGACGTAGCCTTGGTGAGCTAATTGTATAATAATAAAAACATACAGAGTTAACTTAATTAATATTCTTCCTGCTGCTGACTGACCTGAATCTCAGCACAGGCTTTTATCTCACATATTTCATAGATAAATCTATAGCACAAAGGCCTTTTCTCTTCAATTTCATTTGTTTAGATAACAATCAACATCGTCACAAAGCAGCTTTACAGAAATCCAGATGTAGGATGTTCACTCCTGGGCAAAAAAAGGGCCCAAAATGGCAAAATATGAAGCGTTTAAAGGTCTTAACATCAAATCATTGGTCAGGAAATGAACAAGAATTAAACAGATAGATAAAGGAAGTTAGTATGCGAGAGCTTTTCCCTTCGATTTCTTTAAATGTTTAAGCCTCGTGGTCCTCGATGAGCTGCATGAGGTGCGGCAGATAACCAAATAATCACTAATCTTTTAAGAAAAAAAACATCCAGAAGATATTTTTGGAAAATGACACCCATGTACACCCAGACATGTGTTAGTTTGAATTTTACATCAAACATTTTAATCATTGTTATGATTTTACCTTCGCGTACAAGAAGACTATAGAGAAGTGAATTTCCCTGTTTCTAGCTTTTTTCCCCAAACAGTTCAGCAAAAGGAAACCAGCGAATGGAGGCACAGGAGCTCTCAGGAGAGCATCTGTTTCATTCTCGCTCATTTTCTCACCAATGATTTGTTCTTAAGACCATTAAAAGCTTCATATCTGCCATTTTGGGCTTGGACTGTTTTTTTTTTGCTCAGGAGTGTAGATCCAGAGGTGAGAGCGGTGAGGAAAACCTCGCTGAGACGACATGAGGAAGAAACCTTGAGAGGAACCAGAAGAACCAAAAGGGAATGTTTTGAAGGTGATCACTGATCTCCTACACTCATCTGCTTCATTTACTTCATCGTTTTATTCGTGGAAAATGAATCCTTGAAATGAGCAATGTCTCTGTTTCAGATGTGTCACACACTGTCATGGAGTAATTATAACTGGGCCATATTTCTGTGTTTAATTCAATTAATTCAGATTCAATCTCTCCTTCTTGAGATAGAGCTCTGAAGAGAATCTCTGACAGACGTGTAAAAACTTACAACAGTGGTTTCAGTTTATTCCGTCATATACGACCTCTTATTAAATCTCACATATAGAGACATTACGAACAAAAATAAAGTGTGGAAGGTGACTCTGGTGAGCGTACCTAGCTAATACATTTAGCTTGCTTTACTAATCTTATCTGAGAATGTAGCTAGGATGAAGCTAAGTATTAATTGTAGCAGGCTGTATGCTATACGCTGGACAGGCCACGCCCACAAGAGACAACAGTAACGGTTGCTATGGTACCCCAGGCTCAGACGGACCAACCTCCATTTTTTTTATTTTACACCTCCATTATGATAAACTGTGTTTGTGTTGTGGTTGTATTTACTTTTATTTTACTGCTGCTCTTTTCAAGAAACCATCACACACACAATCATGTTCAAATAAACATGGCCGCTTGTGTGTGTGTGTGTGTGTGTGTGTGTATATGTGTGTGTGTGTGTGTGTGAGTGAAAACAGCAGCATGAGGTGACATCGATGCACGTCATCGCCTGAGAATACGGCAGCGCTGATGTCAGCAACGTACACACAGAGGCTGGGTGTGTGAGTGTGTGTGAGTGTGTGTGTGTGAGTGTATATGTGTGTGTGTGTGTGTGTGTGTGTGTGTATTGAAAACTGAGAGACTCTTGTTTAGTCCCTCAGATGAAGTTAATCACATTTACACCACAGTGCTGCAGTCTGACAGCAGTGCAGCTGCACATCACACCTTTATACTAATACACTCGCTATAATACACTGAAGAGTCAATGCTTCTCTCTCTCTCTATTGTTTATCTCTCTTTCTCTCTATTAGTCATCTCTCTCCTTCTCTCTCTTTCTCTCTTTTATTTATTTCTCTCTTTCTCTCTTTTATTCATCTCCCTCTCTTTCTCTCTTTTATTTATTTATCTTTCTTTCTTTCTTCTATCTTTCTTCTTTCCTTCCTTCTTTAGTTCCTTCCTTCCTGCCTTCCTTTGTTCTTTCCTTCCTTCCCTTTGTCTTTCTTTCCTTCCCTCTTTCTATCTTCCTTCCTCCCTTTCTTCTATCTTTCCTTCCTACCTTCCTTCCTTACTTTGTGCAGCTGATCCAAAAAGAAAATAAATAAAAAATAGATAATAGATAAAGCACAGAGAAACCATTTATGATAAGACACAGGTAAAACACACACACACACACACACACACACAACTGGGCTTTCTATTAGAAAAACGACCTTGTCAGAAACACCACAGGGACACTGTGTGCGTGTGCGTGTGTGTGTGTGCGTGTGTGTGTGTGTGTGTGTGCGCAGTCATCACGATACCGTGAGCAATTCCACAAAAAGATGTGGAAAAGACAAACTCCTGCTGGGCCTCACACTGACCTCACAATTACTGACTCCACACTGCATGCATCACGTCAGCACAACACACACACACGTACACACACACACACACACATATACACACTCACACACATGCACACACGCACGTACACACTTGGCACACGCACGTACACACACATGCACAGATGCACGTACACACACATACACACACAAAATTAAATGAGTTACACACACATTCCTCAAGTCTTAGACACGCATGGAGGCTGTACCATTAACATGATTTCTACTGGGGCATATATAATTCAAATTAACTGGACACGCATGACCACACACACACACACACACACACACAGATGTCTGCGTCATTCATTTTCATCATCTCACTGTGACGCACTGACAACTGAGTTTGTGGACTGGCTTTTTTGCTAGTGACATCTCATCTCTCTCTCTCTCTCTCTCTCTCTCTCTCCCTCTCTATCTCACATTCACACACACACAGACACACACACACACTTGCAAATCAGCAGTCGTCTTTTCAAGGAGGTGATCATTATGAGGACCTTGAGCTTTTAATGGTTTCTGCTGCACAGCTGTTCTTTTCCAAAACACACACATATACACATATACACACACACACACACACACATCCATACTGAGAGCATCACAAGTATATCACAAATATATCGGCTTTGGCATTTTATAAAAATCTGATACGAACAAATTTCTTCAGTTCTCAGGAGCATTTACACAAGACATTTCGGAAAATTTTTCGTATCCTGCGAGCGTTTGTGTAAACGTGCGTATAAGGAGACGCATTAACGTGAACCTCAATTGTGATGTTTCATATTAATGACCTGAAAGAAATTGAAAGAATAAGTGAAGACAAGCAAGACTAGGTATTTACCGAGGACAAAAGTAATAGCACCCTATAAAAGGAGGAAATGTTAGCGTGATTATTGTGACTAATGTTGGGGCTCGGTGATCTCTCACACACGTCGCTGAAACGCTCACACTACAGCAGTGGATAGTCGCCGAGCCTGAACATAATCTGCGAAAATTACATCATTTGAAGCATGATCTGATTTTTACAGCAATGATTCCTGAGAATGTGAATCCTGAGACGCAGCCAGTGAGAGTCTGAGAGGAAATTGATCTCCTCTCATGCACAGCAGATCCCTGAATTGCAACAGAAAAGCGTTTGAATCCTGATGAGGCCACAGCCCTCCGTGGCAACGAGTCCAAGAGAGCAAAACTGTCTCTGTCTCTCCTCTGTCAATCATAGTTTCATATTACAGTGGTTATACAGTAACAGTGCTGATCTCTCAGTGTGATGGTGTGGTTATACAGTAACAGTACTGATCTCTCAGTGTGATGGTGTGGTTATACAGTAACAGTAACAGTGCTGATCTCTCAGTGTGATGGTGTGGTTATACAGTAACAGTGCTGATCTCTCAGTGTGATGGTGTGGTTATACAGTAACAGTAACAGTACTGATCTCTCAGTGTGATGGTGTGGTTATACAGTAACAGTACTGATCTCTCAGTGTGATGGTGTGGTTATACAGTAACAGTGCTGATCTCTCAGTGTGATGGTGTGGTTATACAGTAACAGTAACAGTGCTGATCTCTCAGTGTGATGGTGTGGTTATACAGTAACAGTAACAGTGCTGATCTCTCAGTGTGATGGTGTGGTTATACAGTAACAGTACTGATCTCTCAGTGTGATGGTGTGGTTATACAGTAACAGTAACAGTACTGATCTCTCAGTGTGATGGTGTGGTTATACAGTAACAGTAACAGTACTGATCTCTCAGTGTGATGGTGTGGTTATACAGTAACAGTGCTGATCTCTCAGTGTGATGGTGTGGTTATACAGTAACAGTAACAGTGCTGATCTCTCAGTGTGATGGTGTGGTTATACAGTAACAGTAACAGTGCTGATCTCTCAGTGTGATGGTGTGGTTATACAGTAACAGTAACAGTACTGATCTCTCAGTGTGATGGTGTGGTTATACAGTAACAGTAACAGTGCTGATCTCTCAGTGTGATGGTGTGGTTATACAGTAACAGTAACAGTACTGATCTCTCAGTGTGATGGTGTGGTTATACAGTAACAGTAACAGTACTGATCTCTCAGTGTGATGGTGTGGTTATACAGTAACAGTAACAGTGCTGATCTCTCAGTGTGATGGTGTGGTTATACAGTAACAGTAACAGTGCTGATCTCTCAGTGTGATGGTGTGGTTATACAGTAACAGTAACAGTACTGATCTCTCAGTGTGATGGTGTGGTTATACAGTAACAGTGCTGATCTCTCAGTGTGATGGTGTGGTTATACAGTAACAGTGCTGATCTCTCAGTGTGATGGTGTGGTTATACAGTAACAGTACTGATCTCTCAGTGTGATGGTGTGGTTATACAGTAACAGTAACAGTACTGATCTCTCAGTGTGATGGTGTGGTTATACAGTAACAGTGCTGATCTCTCAGTGTGATGGTGTGGTTATACAGTAACAGTACTGATCTCTCAGTGTGATGGTGTGGTTATACAGTAACAGTAACAGTGCTGATCTCTCAGTGTGATGGTGTGGTTATACAGTAACAGTACTGATCTCTCAGTGTGATGGTGTGGTTATACAGTAACAGTAACAGTGCTGATCTCTGAGTGTGATGGTGTGGTTATACAGTAACAGTAACAGTACTGATCTCTCAGTGTGATGGTGTGGTTATACAGTAACAGTAACAGTACTGATCTCTCAGTGTGATGGTGTGGTTATACAGTAACAGTACTGATCTCTCAGTGTGATGGTGTGGTTATACAGTAACAGTACTGATCTCTCAGTGTGATGGTGTGGTTATACAGTAACAGTGCTGATCTCTCAGTGTGATGGTGTGGTTATACAGTAACAGTAACAGTGCTGATCTCTCAGTGTGATGGTGTGGTTATACAGTAACAGTAACAGTGCTGATCTCTCAGTGTGATGGTGTGGTTATACAGTAACAGTAACAGTACTGATCTCTCAGTGTGATGGTGTGGTTATACAGTAACAGTACTGATCTCTCAGTGTGATGGTGTGGTTATACAGTAACAGTACTGATCTCTCAGTGTGATGGTGTGGTTATACAGTAACAGTAACAGTGCTGATCTCTCAGTGTGATGGTGTGGTTATACAGTAACAGTACTGATCTCTCAGTGTGATGGTGTGGTTATACAGTAACAGTAACAGTGCTGATCTCTCAGTGTGATGGTGTGGTTATACAGTAACAGTGCTGATCTCTCAGTGTGATGGTGTGGTTATACAGTAACAGTAACAGTACTGATCTCTCAGTGTGATGGTGTGGTTATACAGTAACAGTACTGATCTCTCAGTGTGATGGTGTGGTTATACAGTAACAGTACTGATCTCTCAGTGTGATGGTGTGGTTATACAGTAACAGTGCTGATCTCTCAGTGTGATGGTGTGGTTATACAGTAACAGTAACAGTGCTGATCTCTCAGTGTGATGGTGTGGTTATACAGTAACAGTACTGATCTCTCAGTGTGATGGTGTGGTTATACAGTAACAGTAACAGTGCTGATCTCTCAGTGTGATGGTGTGGTTATACAGTAACAGTACTGATCTCTCAGTGTGATGGTGTGGTTATACAGTAACAGTAACAGTGCTGATCTCTGAGTGTGATGGTGTGGTTATACAGTAACAGTAACAGTACTGATCTCTCAGTGTGATGGTGTGGTTATACAGTAACAGTAACAGTACTGATCTCTCAGTGTGATGGTGTGGTTATACAGTAACAGTAACAGTGCTGATCTCTCAGTGTGATGGTGTGGTTATACAGTAACAGTAACAGTACTGATCTCTCAGTGTGATGGTGTGGTTATACAGTAACAGTACTGATCTCTCAGTGTGATGGTGTGGTTATACAGTAACAGTAACAGTACTGATCTCTCAGTGTGATGGTGTGGTTATACAGTAACAGTAACAGTACTGATCTCTCAGTGTGATGGTGTGGTTATACAGTAACAGTGCTGATCTCTCAGTGTGATGGTGTGGTTATACAGTAACAGTGCTGATCTCTCAGTGTGATGGTGTGGTTATACAGTAACAGTACTGATCTCTGAGTGTGATGGTGTGGTTATACAGTAACAGTAACAGTACTGATCTCTCAGTGTGATGGTGTGGTTATACAGTAACAGTAACAGTGCTGATCTCTCAGTGTGATGGTGTGGTTATACAGTAACAGTAACAGTGCTGATCTCTCAGTGTGATGGTGTGGTTATACAGTAACAGTAACAGTACTGATCTCTCAGTGTGATGGTGTGGTTATACAGTAACAGTGCTGATCTCTCAGTGTGATGGTGTGGTTATACAGTAACAGTACTGATCTCTGAGTGTGATGGTGTGGTTATACAGTAACAGTAACAGTGCTGATCTCTGAGTGTGATGGTGTGGTTATACAGTAACAGTAACAGTGCTGATCTCTGAGTGTGATGGTGTGGTTATACAGTAACAGTAACAGTGCTGATCTCTCAGGGTGATGGTGTGGTTATACAGTAACAGTAACAGTGCTGATCTCTCAGTGTGATGGTGTGGTTATACAGTAACAGTACTGATCTCTCAGTGTGATGGTCAGGAGTGAAATAATGTCTCCAGACATGTGGATGATTCAGTGATAGATGTTGATTCATCTCAGACGAGCAGGATGTGAAATGCTCTTCCACCAAATGCACAGATCAATACTGGAAGGTCAAACATCCTGATTTACAATAACATTAAGCCGAACCCTGAGTCTAATATCGTGAAGGACAAGTGAATCCTTTTCCCGAAATGTGATTCGACAAAATTGGATTGATATATAATAAAGAAAAAATAGTTTTCACTGATGGGATGAGTTTTTATAGCTGCTAAAACGTAAGTGAGAACAGGAATCATCAAAGTGTTTCATCCAAATCAATGATTATACTAGTATTTTAATCTGTTTATTATTAGTGGAGCACCCTCTGTACACGTCCCTGTGAATGAACTGTTGCTATAGAAACAATAACGTATTAGAACAAGCGCATTAATATAAACCTGCACTACTGTCAGAGCTGCTGTTATAGAAAATTAATCAACAACTTCTGACCAATCAGAATCCAGAATACAACAGTAGCTTAACTGTGTCTTATTTTAATTGTAAGTTTATCCTATATGAGAAGCTAATGTTAAGACGCAGGGATAAAAATGTGCCCCCTAGTGGACAGAGCTTTTATTTTTACAGACGCACCAAAGCACGCATATTTATCAGGTATATCATCAGCCTGAGACGTTACTGAGAAATACGGGACAACTGAAACGCTGTGTGTTTACAGATATCACTCTGATTCTGAGATGTGTATCAGCGTTTAAGGTTTATGTGGGTGGTTTTTACGTGTGAGTGTAAAACACTTTACCACATGGGCCAATCCCAAAACTATTCAACACCCACTTCTGCTGTATGAAACCTTACTCTTAACAAACAAACACACACACACACACACACACACACACTCTCTCTCTCTCTCTCTATTAGCATTAAGTACTCACAGGACCTTTGTTTTTTCATTTTTCATTTATTTGGGTTAAAAGATCAGGTAGATCTCGGTGTCTTCATCCTTCTGGCTAAAAAAGAACAAAACAGTTCTTGCTTTAAAGGACTCAGATCATACAGTTTGTACTCAAACATCACTGTGAGGATGTGCTTTTGCTCACTCGGGACATTTCTAAGCAAGGACGACGGAACAGTTTGTGTAAACAGCCATGTTTCTCTAAAAAGATGTCTGAGAGCACTAGTGGAAATGCCTGTATTTTGATTTCTTTTCTAATTTAATACAAATATTTTCAGTACATATTTTATTATCAGGAACAACTCGAGGGAACAATAGAATCTTAGAAATACTGACATGAATTTCAGAAATGTTCAGTATTTGGTACGTCCCTGTTTCGCTTTGATGACCGAGTGCACTCGAGCAGGTTTGTGTAAAACCTGATGATCAATTCCATCGGCGTGTCGCCCGAACACAAGCTTCCACAGAAGAAAAAAAATCTGACCTTTTGTACGAAAAATCTGACCTTTTGTACAAAAGAGTTAACGTCACAAATGTGCTTCAATTTAAACAGTGACCTAGAAATAGGGCAGGATCTTGTACATATTGAACATTTCCTTTCTTTGTTTCAAATTTTTAAAACTTTCTGTTTAAAATGAAATAAATCCCAGATGTTCCCACAATGTGGACTCAGAGCTTTGGACCCTTCTGTATATATTGTGTATAATTATTGTATATTATGTATTGTATATTGTGTGAACCTGTACTTGGTGAAAAAAACAGATTCTGATTCGGATTTGTGAACGTGATACAGATTCTTGTGATTATCTTATGGTTTATATTTCTGCATATGTTCATACTATATGAATGTCATGACAAAGAGAAAGGGATTATGGGTAAGAGGAAACACACAGTACGGCGTTTCACATTGGTGGTTCGGGAATTTTAAGTAGCATACATGTGTCGTGAGCTAATGATAGTCAAATAATTTTTCTTTTAAAGAAAGTGTGTTGATTACAATGATTTATGCCACAGCAAAGTTGAATATTCGAGTCAAAAGGTGTTAATTAAATTCATAGTTACATCTGTAACACAAATGATAGGGTTATATTAATGCGCTCACTCTAATACGTTATCGTTTCTATAGTAACAGCTCATACACAGGGACTTGTAAAGCAGACGCTCCACATAAATGTGTGTAATTGTTTTCTGTAAGGAGATGTTATGTTATTTATTTAACATTTACGGAAGGAGTCTCCAGTGTCAGCGCTTTGTAACAGTCAGTAGGTTCCCTAGTGTGGGAGTTAGTTCCTGTTCTCACTTACGTTATAGCAGCTATAAACAATCGTTCACTCACCAGCTGCTCTTTTTTCTCTCTCTTTAAGTTAATAATACAAAAAAAGTGCAGCTTGCCATGTTAGCAAGAGACAGTAAAGAAGTATAAACTCCTCTGTCCTGAAGATGCTTTAACTCTGACTGTTACAAAGCACTGACACTGGAGACTCCTTCCATAAATGTTATGTCAAGTGGCATAAACTCCTCACAGACATCCCATAATGTTAAATGTAACTATAAACAGTTAAAAGCACAATTCATTTATAAATAAAAATCTGCACTCTTTGGGAAATTGCTTTGGCATAAAAAGGATTTCTACTTCCGAACTCAAAAACTACTCAAAATACTCCATTTTAAAGTTTGTTTATTTCTTTCTTTGTTCATTTATACTGTATATTATAATCATTTTAGCAGTTAAAGGAATCTTCTTCTGCTCACTCCTCACTTCTTTGTTTAGGGTTGTTACAGTTTCCCGGTTTGTCACGGTATATGATTGTACAGTCACCTTACTGCTGACGTTTTCACATGACTGAGTAAAATGCGTTTCTGTCTGTTACCTCGTTCACAGCCCACTCTTACGTCCATCGGTGGTGCTATTGCACTCAGGTCCACAAAAATCCAAAATAATCCACTTTAAGACATTAAAAGCAGATTATTTAATATGCATGCCAAAAATTTAATTTTATATTGGTGTCTAAAAAAAAAAAAAAAAATGGAGATTAGCACTGCCAGCACATTTATACCAGAAGCTCCTGTTTGAGAATACAGACCCTGAAAATCAGAGACAGCATGGCCGTGTACCAGCACACTGGGATCAGACATTACAGCACACTGGGATCAGACATTACAGCACACTCGGATCAGACATTACAGCACACTGGGATCAGACATTACAGCACACTGCCTCTCATCCTGGCTCAGCAGTGTGTGTGAACTCGCGCTATTCATCACATTGTATCAGCAGGCTGAGCATCATCACGCTGGTCTCTGGTCTCAGTAAGCGCCATGAATAGACAATCATAGCTTTTTTTCTTTCCCCCACATTACGTTTGTTGGTTTTTAATCTCTTTCTCCCACTGCTTCTTTCTTCCTCTTGTCTTATCTCTACAGCACACACGCTTCAGACCAAGACTTCATTTAATGACTGCAGGGAAATTGCAGGTTTTTTTTTTTACCTACACACACAAACACCTGACATCCCTCTTACACAGAGGATTCAATGTTCAAAAAGAAAAAAAAAAACAGCACACACACACACACACACAGACACACACACGCAGCAGCATGTTGAGACGACATCAGCAGGGAGGAAACGCGTCAGCATGGCAGCAAAACTGATGTGAGTGAAAGGGAAGGAGTGGGAGAGGCAGGAAGCCCGTCCTGATGACTCGCTGCTCCAAACCCAGCCGATCCAATTACACATGATAAACTAGGCTCCATATTCACTCAGACTGCAAAATAATAAAGTCCGCATTGCAGTTCTTGCTGCTTACCTAAAGCTAATAACGTGTCTGCTCATATTCACTTTTTATTGCTTTGTTTTGTTTTTGTGATGCTTATTTCTTATTTAGTGCAGTTTAAATTCACTCCGAAGTAATAAAAGTTGCATAAAAGTCAATAAAAGGTCACGCTAACTTTGCTGGTGGTCCGTTATAGTCATGCATGTGTTCCTTAAAAACCACACATATATATAATCTTTAAAGACTATGCAATAAAGTCGAGTCTGAAAGGCTGAGTTTCATCAAAAAACTGTGGTTTATTAATATATCCGTATTAGTATGCATGGAAGGCCAACGTGTGCCTAAACTCTGTGTAAATCTAAGATACTGTCCCAAATTTCCATGGTAGGTGGATATAAGCTCTAGATTAATCTTTATTAACGACTGAAATCTGCAGGATGAATCGTGGTCAAATCAAGAAGAAGGCAAACAGAGAAACCAGGTCAAAAACATAGAGAAAATGAAACAGTCAAAACAAGGAAGCCGATCTGGAAATAACGCTCAGAAATGCAAATGGAAAGGAAAGAACAGAATGGAGAAAGTTCTCTAACCAAACAGAGTTGACAGGATGTAAACAGGAAGCAAGTGTGTTAGAGTTCAGGTGAGTGTGAGTGCAGTAAAGTCTGAGGCGGATTGGGTTCGGGACGCAGAGCGCTGGCTCCTGGAACAGCTAACCTTCATCCTGATGTTTGACTTTTCTAATGTGAACCTGCTTAGAAATAAAATGAATACTGAACTGAAGCAATGAATTTTCAGAATGTGTCTATTTTTTAGCATTGAGGTCAGAAACAGCTTATCTGACACAGACTGTTTAATTCTAACACCTACTGTATTTGTGTAAAAAATTTTAACACACCACTTGCATTAAATCAAGACATTGGGATTGTAAAAGTCTACATGACAAATCTGTAATTTTTAGATACTGAACCACAAAGTTTTGGCCCTCGATAAGGTCGAAGCAGACACAACAATAAACAACAATGCTTACTGCCTCCTGAGGTATATATGACCTTACAGAAATGCCATCCTTCTCATCCAGAGAACAAGGAACAATTTTGCTTTCTTGGACTCCTGGCCATAGATCACTGTAATCAAAGTTCTCCCAACACTGAGATGAGCACCTTACTGTCACGTTCTTAACCCACCTGCTTCATAGAGTGTACCTGGATCATAGTTCAGTCTCCAGTGTCATAAGATGTATGTGGCCTTGAAGGGTTCTTCTGTTCAAAATCAGGTTGATTCAAACATTTCTCTCAAAGAAGGTCACTCAGGTAGTCGCTCAGTCCCTTGTTGACACTATTACAACTCACTCATGGCTGGTTCCCTCTTGGTAGCTTTTCCTGACTGGCTCACTACTGGCTGGCTCACTCATGTCTGGCTTGCTTTTGACTGATTGTCTCCTGGTTGGATTGCTGCTGGCTGGTTCTCCCTTGACTAATTCATCTTCTGGCTGGCTCCCTCTTGACTAGATTACTCCTGGCTGACTCTTCCTTGACTAGATTACTCCTGGCTGACTCTTCCTTGACAAGATTACTCCTGGCTGACTCTCCCTTGACTAGATTACTCCTGGCTGACTCTTCCTTGACTAGATTACTCCTGGCTGACTCTCCCTTGACTAGATTACTTCTGGCTGGCTCTTCCTTGACTAGATTACTCCTGGCTGACTCTCCCTTGACAAGATTACTTCTGGCTGGCTCTTCCTTGACTAGATTACTTCTGGCTGGCTCTTCCTTGACTAGATTACTTCTGGCTGGCTCTTCCTTGACTAGATTACTCCTGGCTGACTCTTCCTTGACTAGATTACTTCTGGCTGGCTCTTCCTTGACTAGATTACTTCTGGCTGGCTCTTCCTTGACTAGATTACTTCTGGCTGGCTCTTCCTTGACTAGATTACTCCTGGCTGACTCTTCCTTGACTAGATTACTTCTGGCTGGCTCTTCCTTGACTAGATTACTCCTGGCTGACTCTTCCTTGACTAGATTACTTCTGGCTGGCTCTTCCTTGACTAGATTACTTCTGGCTGGCTCTTCCTTGACTAGATTACTCCTGACTGGCACCCTCTTGACTAGATTACTCCTGGCTGGCTTTCCCTTAACTGGTTCACTCCTGGCTGGCTTCCCATTGGCTGACTTGCTCCTGGTTGGATTGCTGCTGGCTGGTTCTCTCTTGAGTATTTCACCTTCTGGCTGGCCCTCCCCTGACTAGATTACTCCTGGCTGGCTCTCCTTTAACTGGTTCCCTCCTGGCTGGCTTCCCTATTGATGGCTTGCTCCTGGCTACCCTTCCTGCTTTTGATTTTACATCCAAAATGAATAGTAAAAGAAGCCATCTTACTATTTGTATTTGCAACATCTACATTTAAATTTTGGTAATATTTGTCTTGTGGATTTGGGTTAATGGTTTTGGAACAAAATTAACTTTATATAAAAGCCTGAGGCTTAATGGACCAACTTGATGGTACCATATCACAGAGCAAAAGCAGCAAGCATTTAAATTAAGATTTTCTCAATTCTGTGAAAATTAGGTATGATGTGGTAAAGCAACAAATCCAAACAATTGTCTCTAATGACTCCTCTGAACAACGCCATGGCACGCACAATCTGATGTTTTTCAATTTCCTGCTCCAATTTTAACCTGCAATTACGACCTCTCATTAAATGTGTATAGAGATATTCTGATGGAAAAAAAAGCTGGGAAGGAAGTAGCAGAGATCGTTGGTGCCTGTGGTGAGTGTACATATCTAGTAGAGTTAAGGACAAAGCTAGTACAAAGCCGAGCATGTAACATGTAAATCAAACACCTGATTTTCCCATTGATTAGCACTTTGTGTTAGCTTTAGATGCTGTATACATCTGCTATTGTTTCACATCAGAAAAAAAACACACTCTGGACAGGCCACGCCCATTAAGGACAACAGTGGCAGTTGCTACACTCTCACAAGAGACAAACTACAGGCAATACGAGTGACTTGTCTCCTGCTAGGGTGAAGCATAGTGCTTAGATATGCAATCTGTCAAGTGCTGGAGCTGAAAGAAGTGTGTGTAAAGAGAGGAAAAGAAGTTTTTTCAGGTCCTCTTGTTGAAAGTTAGCAGAAGTTGGGCTGCTATTTTTGGGGTGTGTGGACAGGTCTCAGGGTGAAGAAACCCAAAGAGGTGTGAATCATATGTAGGCGTGTGAATCATATGGATATGAAAGCCAGGTGATTCATGCCTATTTGTAGAGGGCATCAGATCTATATTCACACACAGCCATGACTCAGAGTCTAATCAGATTTCACCTTTAGCGCGCCCGTCGCCGGGACTGTGTGTGTGTGTGTGTGTGTGTCTGTCTGTAATAGGCTCAGTTTCGTTTATTCTGCTCCGTAAACTCATTTAGAAGAGATGACTTGAATGAGAACAAATATATATTGATGAGAAATTGGAATAATATATGAGATTAATAATTTCCGGATGATCTGCGTTTATTAGCACAAGCTGCTGGTTAAACGAGGTGTCAGACTGAGAGGACACACACACACACACACACACACACATATCACTCATTTTTCCATATGAAATGCAATTTATTTGGATATACAGTGTGTGTGTGTGTGTGTGTGTGTTATAAGGTATGTGCGTGGGCATTATCTAACCAGTATGATAAATTGGTCTTTCATATGAGTTTAAAATGCTGCACAGTTTTATTTTAACACAATATCTTAAGTGCAAATGCTGCAAAAACCCTGTGCTTAAAACTATTGGCACCTCCAGTGTTAATATTTCCTGAAGAGAATAACAGCAAATTTCTGTTTTGTTTGCTGTAAACAGCTCAGGCCTGATTTGGGCCACATTTCAATGAGGTTCTAAGTCCAAAACATATCTGATTTCTAGTCATTGGCTGACATCTAAACGCACACACTCCCACTCGCAACCAATGATAGGCTGACTCAGACTAAATGTAATAGAGTGTGATAGCTAGCTATTGCTGCAAGCCTTCACAATGCCAGAGCAACATGATTATACAGAGCATTAGCCTGGTGAAATGTGTATGTGAACTGTCCCATAGAAAGTTTAATGTTTCGCTATTCATTCGAAAATTTCTCTATGTCAAAAGTATCAACTCCATTCCACCACTTTTGCCTTCTCTTTCTGAAAAACATTTCTTGCAGCAGCAGTAAGGAGTCTTTTCATCCTCCTTTGTCCAATCAGTATAACTGACGTGATGTTGTGATGACCTCTTAACATGTTTGGAAGAAACTTTATGAAAATGTTCATCCACAGTGATGCTATTGGAAGAACATTTTGTGTTTTCAGCTGAGCACATTTTGGCATGGGAATGTTGTAAACACAGGAATCGGATATGGGTCAGAGCTTGCGTATTTGTAAAGAGGTGGAACAAAAAAATAAAATCTGTGTCAAAATATCAGACTACAAATGCAGCCTGAGTGTAACACAAACTTAGGACATTTCTTCTCCCTGCCAGCAGAGGTCACGATCACCAGAGCACCAGCAGAATCACTGTCTCACATCCGGGACACTTCCTGATTTTGTGTATATGGACTCATTGCGAAGTCTTGCCAATTCTAGTGTACTGTATGTGTAAAGTCTGATTCCCTTACCATGCTCTAGACCCTTGCTTTATTTGTGAATTCACTCTTTCGATTATCCTTTGGCCTTGTTTATATTAACGACTGTGTTCCTCACCCTTGATTTTGGATTGCAATATTTTGCACATTTTGTAATGTAGATCTGTATTAAAGACCTCTTTCCACATGGATCTTAAAGCCTGAGTTATACTTGCCTTTAATTCTGAATATATGTATGCAAGATTGCTGCCACATGTCATTTAGAGCCTGGTTTGTACACGTCCTCAGAGCTACGAGTCCGCATGGTGCAATACCAACATAAGTATTGGGGGCAGTATAGCACCATGTGACACTGTGTCTGCTGCTGAATAAACAAACTAGCATTGTGTCTCAAAACGCATATTTCAATTCAATTTTATTTGTATAGTGCATTTAACAATGGACATTGTCACAAAGCAGCTTTACAGAAATAAATGGATTCACGAAAAAATATATTGTAAATATGTGAATTTATTCCTAATGAGCGAGCCAGAGGCGACGGTGGTGAGGAAAAACTCCCTGAGATGATATGAGGAAGAAACTTTGAGAGGAACCAGGCTCAAAAGGGAACCCATCCTCATCTGGGTGCAACGGATAGTGCGATTATAAACAAATCCCTTCTATTATTGTGTACTATATGGACAAATAGTGCAAACGTGCAACCAGTAAATTCATCACAGAGCTTAACAGAGCTCATCATTTTAACGTTGCTGTGCATGAAATATTTCACGCTAAATATATTATAGTTCGACTTGTGCACCTGACAGTCTAGGATGTTTTGGCTCTGACTCTGACCAGGCCTTACTCTGCCTCATACTCCTGTATGTTACACTGGGATGGCTTTACAAAGCTCATTCTGTGTTGTGAGGTCATTATGATGCTAAAAGACGTAACCTCCTGACAGAGGCAACAAGGCTTTGAGCTGAAATGTCCTGGTACTTAAGAGAATTTATGATACTATAGATCTTCACAAAACCCTGTGAATCCACCACCATATTTTAGAGTGGGTTTTTAGTACAAGTGCTTAAGAGAAAACTCCACTCTGAAACAAATGAAGTATGTTAATAATGAAATTGAAATATAAATGTTAGATCACTGTGTGGAATATTAAACCTATTCTCCAGAAGGGTGCCATTAATTTTAAAGTAGTAGGTGCTGCAATGATATTACGATTCCGGAACAAATGACTGCAGCAATGTTTATGGTGCTTGCTCATGTATGTGTGTGTGTGTGTGTGTGTGTGTGTGTGTGTGTACAGGATTGAGACGGAGTCCTGCTGGTGACATCAGTCTTTATCTGTCCAGCGCTCAGTGACGCCAGCCCACCAGCAGCTCACGTGTCAAAGAGAGCTGATGATTAAGTGCAGCTGCTTTTCTCTCACGGCTCACCCGCATGCTTACGCACTGCCACACACACACACACACACACAGACACACACACCCCCACGCACACATTAGACAGCACTTCTTCTTCAGGGAAGGGAGGGATGGAAGGAGGGAAGGAGGACACCGCTAATTCGGTTAATTAAGCAGATGGACTACAATGCTCTTATTCACTCATCCCTGACTCTCACAGCTTTGTTTACATGGGAAAAGCCTCTTAAAGGCCACGAGACCACTTTATCCAATGACAGGATGGGGAATGACGCCAAAGTGCATAATTTACACAGAGGAACGTGCGCAAGAACCTCTAAAGCTCTCCAGGTAATGCCGGCTGTAATCTGTCCCAGAATTCCCTCTCCATCCCTCCGTGAAGACTTGTGTCTCGCCATCTTCACACGTTTTCATAACCAAGACACCTTCTTTTCACAGGAACAGGCCATCTGACTGACACTGTAAGCAGCCAATCACAGGAGCAGGACGTGATTGTGAAAATGGTGCATCAGAAACATCAGCTAAAATATGCTTCATGCATGACAAACCTCCATCTAGTGACCATATCCCATTTTTCTCTAAGTATTAAGTTGCTAGGAATTGTTCATTCCTAAAAAAATCAGGCTTTCTGGCAGTTTCTCAGACACCTCGTCCACGCTCAGGCCCTGAGAGTTATAAAATAACTATAGAGCTTTATAAAATAAGTATAATATCCTAAATTACAAGTATTAACTCTAATTTGTCTTTGCAGTTAATGAGATAATAAGGTGAAGAAACCCATATTTAGATTAGTTTTTATTGTTTGTGCTCATTATTCTTGATAGCCACAGCAAAAAGACTGAAACTCTATTTACAGGCTCTTAAAATGCTGTTGGAGGTTTGAACATATGGCTAATATCAAATATAAAAATCAATTTTACAACAATAATATACAGCAAGTCATAATTTTGAGGAATGATTGTATTTTGTCTTCAAAATGGTGGAAATGGACTTCCACAAATACATGCTCTTCAGTTATAGTAATTTACACACACAATCATCGCAGGTGATAAAATCTATTAGCATCAACTCCGCCCTGGGTTTTACACTTAGAGGTTGAAACGCCCCAAACTGCACAAACATTTAAAACAAATGTGCAATGTGTTATTTACTTGTGTTAAAGACACATAAAAGTTAAAATCCTCCATAGACTGTGTTAGTAGCTTGGAATTTTCCCGGATGTTTTTACACACGTCTGAAAATGGCGTATTATTTACATCAAAGATGTTTTTCATCCACACTGAAATGGAGAGATGAGGAAGATGCTGGAGATGATCATGTGCAGAGTGTAGAATAAACCTGAGATATAGATGTTTATGTGATATTCATCAGGCGACAGTAATGACACTGTTGGTGACAGTGTAGAGCACATGCAGGTTGCAGGTACAGCATGAATACACACACATGAATCATACACAGATATATTTAATTGTTTAAAACACACAGCTACATCAATGAAAGTCGAATTTACTCGTCGGCCATTTTGTACCATGTGACATTCAGGGGGCCAATCACAGGATGCCTGACTATAATACAAAAACAATATTTTCAAAAAGAGGTGGAGACAAGTAAGAATGTTAATGTTAATGTTTGACTAAACCTTACATTCACATGACCGCTACTCATGTGACTTCCTGTGGATGTGTACCGACCGCTATTGTTGTCAATTGTGGGCGTGGCCTATCCAGCGTTGTTTAGTTTTGATGAGAAACATTAGTAGCTATGTATAAACTTGCTTCTAAAGCTAACTAGTTAATGACAAGTTAAATAACACACTAATCAGTGTGAAAATCAGTTCTTTGATTTTTACATATTCAGCTTTGTACTAGCTTAGCTGTTAGATTAGCTAAGCGAGCGATCTGTATTAGCTACCAACGATCTCTGCTACTTCCTTGCATTTTTCTTCGTAATGTCTCTATACACCTTTAATGAGAGGATATATATAACAGGATAAGACAGAAGTTAAGTTTTTCTTCCATTTTTGTGCATCAAACAGTAAACTCGCAGGTCAGTGTTGTTAGTGGGGAACAACAGAAACGCCGGACAACACGTGCCATGGGATTGGTCCGAGGAATCGTTCAAACCACGGCTAATTTGCATCGAGCTGAGAAAATGTCAGTTGCTTGCTAGTGTGAATGTAGGGGAGATTTGCAGGAACGTACAGCCTGTGCAGTACATGACTGAATGTTATAATAGCGTTCTTTGCTACCTGGGTAATTATACATCAGATAGATCAGATGGTGTGTAGGTGGCGTGTCTGAGGCTGAGATTACGGTGGGTGCGACTGTTTAAAAAGTGTGGAGTGAATGTAAACACAGGCTGGATCTCAGAGCGGAGTAATTAAATTAACTACTATTACGTCAAATCAGTAATTAAAGAAATACCGTGATGATACCAGGGCTGGTGGAATTCCACTGTGGAATTACGGAGAACGAGTCTGGTTGGTTGAGATAATGGGAGAAAGCTGTAACGCCTGTACAGCACATATCTCAGATTCCTTCACTCCATTGTACTCTAAACCTGCTTACCCTTCTTCACATCACACCCACTAGGGTCATGCTGTCTTCATCCAAGATCCGAAGCTGCAGCATGCCAAATCACGAGCTCCTTTCACAGAGAAACATCCGGAAGAGCAGATTGAATTTCACCGTCATGGTCGTCCTTTTTCGTCCGCCCTTGTGCAGTCAAAAACCAGACTCGTCTTTCATTGTCCTGCAGGAGGGATTGATCCGTCTCAGGAAGGGATGTAATTATGATTCCTACCTGTAATATAACTCTGCCCTTTGTCCGACAGTCAGGCCTGAGCATCGACCTGTCAATCATCTCCGCACTAATGCATCCCCGATACAGCCCTTTCCATAATATCCGTCTGGAGCGGGCGTTTAATGGGAGGTCAGAGACGAGGTCAGAGCCATGGCGGATGATGTAATCCGTGTCCAGAGGAGACTTTCACATCGTAATACTTAATAAATACTTAGTGGCTTTACTGTATTAATTAATTAATGGCTTTAATTAATGGTATATCATTTCAAAATCGTCATGTGCACAAGTGCAATATGCAATAAGTTCTTCACGAGTTTTAAATCATTACTTTTAAAATGAAAAGTACTGAGCGCTACGATATTAATCTAAATCGCACAGTTACAAGTTCATCGTGCGATGGAGGGAGCTCCATTCAGTTCGAACCTTACGCTGCTTTCATGCTAGCTGTTTTTTTTCCTCCTCAATCACCAGTGCAGTGCAGCACCAGTTTCGACTATTTGTTTAATCACTTGACCAATCAGATTGCAGAAAAAAGAACATGTGGTGCATGGAGATTGAAACACATATGTGACACATATGTCACATGTGTGTATATTCCAACACGCAACACTAAAAAGCAGTTTGAGAGCGATTTTATTGTTGTTGTTAATAAATCTCGATAGATAAGTTAAATCTAAATTAAGCTAACGTTCAAAGAAGCGGTAAGAGATAAGCTAGCTAATTAGCCGAAGTTAGAAAGCCGAAGCAGTAAGAGCGTTGTTATGGTTACAGCGTACGTATTGTGTGAGATAGCAGCTGCAAATCACAGGAATATATTAATGCGCTCGCTCTAATACGTTAATCGTTTCTATAGTAACAGCTCATTCACATTCCACGTAAACAGATAAAAAACGTGCGTAATCGTTGAGAGGGTGAAGTTTTCTTCAAGTAAGGAGACGTTTATGGAAGTTTATGGAAGGAGTCTCCAGTGTCAGAGATAAAGCTATATCTTTGTTTTCTTTGTTTCATCTTCAGCACAGAGGAGTTTACATTTTTTTTTGCATTTTTTTTTGTCCTTGTGAAGGAACGAGTGTTTGTAGCTGCTACAACACAAGTGAATACAGTAACTAATCTATTTCATGGACGTTCCACAACATTAACTGTAAATGGATAAAAAGCGAAACTTTTTATAAAACATTCCATGACGTTGGAAAAGAATCAACATTCACTCTGTCACTGATTATTTTCCTCTAACTGCAGGACACAGAATGTTTTATTCCTTACCTGTGTGACGCTTATATAAATACATGCATTATCGCAGGGGAGAGGGTGTTACAGCATCTGACCTACTTCTGAAAAGTCACAGTGTCAGAGTGTGTGTGTGTGTGTGTGTGTGTGTGTGTGTGTGTAAAACTAACCCTGTGATAGCCATCATCTCTCTCCCTCCGGAGCTGTCTTTGACGTCATTACATTTTCCCCACTTAATCACTTTATTTATATATTTATATAATTTTTCATTTTCTCCCGAGGCGAAGGACAGCGTGAAGAAAGCCTTCTTGTGTTTTTCCTCGCGGAGGGACCGAGACAGAGGGAGCAGTTAGTTCAGGCTGCCGTGCTGACCTCATCCAGCACTAACTTTATTAAATCCATTTTCCACACCCCCGGCTCCTCATAAACGCCCGCTGCTTTTATTGTCCTTTCATTTTCTTGCCTCATGCTTCGACTGTTCCTTGTGTCGCTGTGTGTCGATCATTATTTAAGACATCACTTTATAAGGGTTCTGTGTGCAGTCATGGCTGTAGCTGCTTTTACACACACACACACACACACACACACATTCTCACAGTCTGAGCTAAATACATGGGTATTGGATGTGAACTTAATCCTGCGTATTACGCAAAACTCCCAGATCAGGTTCGTTCAGGTTTGTGAAGTAGGTCAGCCTGGGTTTCTACTGGATCAGTGCTTTTATTATTATTATTATTCTTATTTATTTATTTATTTTCGATGACGCTTTTTATCTGTTCAAGTTAATGAAATTTCTCAGACGCAGGAAATGTTGTTTAGTTGAGGAAATTGAAATATAGGAACCTCATTCTCTGGACTGAAGTGATGTGCTAACAGTAGGCCTTTAACAGTGGACAACATATACATGTGTATATATACAGTACTGTGCAAAAGTCTTAGCACCCTATATATATATTTTTTTTTAGTACAGTCTTTGTTATAGATGTTTATTTTCTGACTTCTACATTATTGATTCAGTACAAAAACATTTTCGATTCCGAACATTAGTTTTCCAGCACAAAATGAAATGTTACAGAAAAATGTTTGTAGGTCAGTAAAGAAAGCAGCAGATTCCATAAGAGACATTTTCCAGATAAAAACATAATGAAGGCTGCTGGGTTTCGCTGCAGAAATAAGAAGCGAGTCGACAGTCAAAGTCTCCAGAAGAACTGTGGCTGCTTCTGCAAGATGCTCAGTAACACTTCCAGCTCATTTCCTTATAAACCTGCACACACTGCACCTCAGATACTGTTTTATTTATTTATGCTCTTTATAGTATTTTTTAAAATGTAGAAACATTTAATTTCATTATTTTTGAAGGCTTCTTTGCTCTACAGCATTTCTTTGCATGTGCCTAAGACTTTTGCACAGAACTGTATATATATACATCATCATGAATTCTGCTAAAGTGCCTGGATGTTACAGCATAAATCCAGGTTGCCTCTGCCATGAGGTTAAGACTTGGCCTTAAGCTAGTTTTAAGATTATTACTCATCACACTGTACGAGATCTCAATAAAATCCTGCCTGAATTCTATAACGTTGTCTTTATGTAGTCTTGCGTACTGTTCTGTGTTGCACTATGGTCCTGGAGAAACGTCATTTCGTTCCAGTGTATACAAGCCATATAGAGGAATGACAATAAAAAGCCACTTGACTTGATAACAGACTCTGTGTCCAGATTATTATACGATGAAGATCCTCTAACGATAGACCTGCGATTAAAGAAAACTTCTGTGTTCTGCTTACGTTATCAATCAGCGTGACGCACAAAATGGTCTCACGTAAAGTGAGCTTGAGGTGATGAGGTTTTTTCTGACCATTAGCATGTTTTTTTTTTTTACCTTTTATCATCATTACTACTCTATCTATAGCTGTTCTCCTATTGGTGGAATTTAGTCGAGTGTTGTAGCAGCGCTCACACTCAGAATTTTGTTATCACTCATCTTTGCACAGTAATGTGAGCACTAAGGTTGGGCAATATGACCATATAATATCAAAATCGTGATAAATTATATCACAATATACTTTTCTAAGATATCGTGATATCCTGTACTCACACTGTTTTTTTTAAAAAAAAAACAACAATGACAAACTCTGATTGGAAGCAGCTGATTTGACCTGAAAGTGTTGTGTTGTTTTAAATCTTTAAAATTGTAAAATATTAACATTTTTACAGATTTTAATATCATTATACCACATCATTAGACTAGGGTTTAACTGCAGTTTTGCTGGCAGTTTCTTAGCGAACCTATAGATCACGATACACATCATGTATCATAGAAAGTATAGTATCATGATATGATATTTTGGTGATATCACTCCACCCCTAGGGAGCTCATCACATTATGCGTCCTAAGACTGCTGATCTTAACTCGAGGTGTAACCGTACAGCGTAAAAAACAAAATACACATCCAAATCAGCTCCACGTTTGAGCCCTGTTGAAACACTGTAATCTGAGTTGTCTGAAAAAAGTGTATACATGTCTCACAAATCTAATCTTAAGAATATAACGGAGTTGGAAATGTTGCGCATTCACCAAAAAATCCTCTACAAGTGTCTCCAGCTATGTTAGACATTACAAAGCCCAAGTGTTTCACCAGATATGAGTTGTAGGGGCGTCAATAATTTTGAACTTCAAATCCTTATGTTTAGTGAAATATCTGGGCATGATTTCAGCTTAGTAAGTCAGCGATGAGACTTTAGCGTCTCTGTGAAGCCTTCTTCTCGTTAAGTGAATCAATCTGCTTCTATTTCTGAATCTTTTGAAGTTCTGCTGATGGAACATGAGAAACGCTGCTATGGATTTATTTAACGTTTAACTGCTGGGAAACGCTTTTGTGTTGAATTTTTCAGGAACCTCGAGCGAAATTAAACATGCTGTTTAGCTGTTACGGGGTCCTCGTCGCTCTGTGTGTGTGTGTGTGTGTGTGTGTGAATCAGCAGTGAATTAACTGGAACTCAATATAATACACTCGTGTATTGTGTTCTCTAGGCTTTTGTACTTTCGTGGTGTGTGTGTGTGTGTGTGCGTGTGTGTGTGTGCCCTGCGTGTGTGTGGTCGCTGACTGACGCAAATGAAGCAGAACTGTTTTGTTTGTGTGGTCTGAATTTTAAATAACAAATTCATGCACATGTGTATGTAATATCCTGCATATTATTGTATGCACAAAATTAGACGAATTAATTACACTGAAAACAAAAAAATCATCTTGTAAAATTCCATTTTTGTAATAACAACACAAAGGTGGTTTCCTAATTTCCCAATAATAAAGGTAACGTTTTAAAGGTACTCTACATCCACTAGGTCCTCGACCTAAAGGTAAAAAAACAAACAAAAAAAAAAAGTGAAAAGCTTTCGTATACCTATTTTCAATATTTAATAAAAATTAATAATAATAATAATAATAATAAAAACCAGACAGCTGCTCATTCTGTAGTCCTGCTGGTGTGTGTGTGTGTGTGTGTGTGTGTGTGTGTGGCCCACAGCTGATTTCAGATCTCAGGTCTGTTCATGTTTCAGCCGTATATTTCAGTTCCTGACCTCGAGCAGCTTCTCAGGAAATATTTAAATGGATGGTTGCGTGTGTGTTTTTGTGTGTGTGTGTGTGTTTGTGTGTGTGTGTGTGTGTTTTTTGTGTGTGTGTGTGATTGCTTGTCTTCGCTCTTATTGCACCCAGTTCATATGACTGACTTCTGACAGGCACAGCATGCCTAGAAATGTATGGCTGCGTGCGAAAGTTTGTGCCCCCGATGGTGTTTTTAGGTGGTATAAGGGGGAAAATTAGCATTTCAAGAAGTTGTGACTTTATTTTTTTATTATTAATATCTTGTTTTTCTTACTTAATGGCTGTGAAGCTCAACACACTAAACCTCTCTGTGGTATAAATTAACATTCTTTCTCTCCTTTCTTAGTCCATAATCAAGGGAGGAATAAAACACTCTGTGTCCTGATGTTATAGGAAAATAATCAACGACGGTTACGACAGTTACCTCCACTATACTATACCTTTATAACAGCACCTCCTAAGTATTTATATTACACTCTTATACCACAGAAACCTGTCAGCGATTACAGTTTTTATTTATTAATGTCTGAGAAACATCCGAGAAACAAGTTAGTTCCTGTATTCACTTACGTTATAGCAGCTGTAAACATTCACCAGCCTTGCTTTTCTCTCTCTTGAAGTTAATAAGAGAAAAAAAACCACAGAAACTGAGAATCTGCAAAGCCTAAACTCCTCTGTCCTGAAGATATCAGAAAAGTTCCAGCTTTACCTCTGACTGTTACGAAGACCTGACACTGGAGACTCCTTCCATAAATGCTAAATATGATGTCCTTATAGAAAACATCATTGTGTCCTTCGTGAAGCTTTGTGTCCCTGTGAATGAGCTGTTACTATAGAAACGATAATATAAAGTATCAGAACAAGTGTGTTATCATAAACCTGTGATTTGCAGCTGCACTACTGTCGTAAAATAAATAAACACCTTCTGACCAATCAGAATCCAGGATTCTACAGCACTATGACAACCAGACAAAGTTGATTAAAGTCAGGGTGTTGGATGTTAATGAAAGAAAATATTACAAAAATTAGATGTATAGTATTATGATATATACTGCATCCCAGAATTAAACAGCTAAATAATAACTATAGCATGTAACAAACAATAAATATTAATCCCAAATGAAAAAGAAAAAAAAAAGAAAAACATTTCTCTGCTTGAGGAATGTCTCTGAATGGTGAGAAAAGGGCTGTGAATTCATGCACTACTAAAAACAGCTGCATTATTATTATTATTATTATTATTATTATTATTATTATTGCTATTATTATTATAGTGTGTTTTATAACACTTTTTCTCATTTTCTTTTTCATCACAGGATATAAAATGAGTGAAATATCTGATCAGGTGAAATATCTGATCAGGAGGATGCAGAGGAATTGCAGAGGATGTGAGAGAGAGAGAGAGAGAGAGAGAGAGACGGAGAGGGTGAAAGTGAGAGAGAGGGTGAAAGAGAGAGAGAGAGAGAGAGAGAGAGAGGGGGTGAAAGAGAGAGAGAGAGAGAGAGAGAGAGAGAGGGGGTGAAAGAGAGAGAGAGAGAGAGAGGGTGAAAGAGAGAGAGAGAGGGTGAGAGAGAGAGAGAGAGAGAGAGAGAGAGAGAGGTCGATCACCTGGATTGATTAGGGCTCGGGAGAAAATCCTGCCTACTGAGCAATCTCTGGCTTGCTAATGGAGCTTTTACGCAGTGTATTGGTTGGCTAGTGGAGGTGTGTGTGTGTGTGTGTGTGTGTGTGTGTGTGTGTGAGAGAGAGAGAGAGAGAGAGAGAGAGCTGTGTTTGTCACTGACTGGCTATAACACACTTCTCAGTACAACAGGACGTACAGGTCTGACGCACTGCACTGACATCATTCCTCACACGTCACTACCTCATTTACCCAGCTGCCACTGCAGGATGGGGGTTGGGGGGGGGGGGGGTGCGGGGGGGCAGGCGCTGACGTATAGGGGCAGATTACCCTAAGGGTCTGCAACGCTTCATCTACGAGAATAATGAGAGCGCACCGAACACTTTAAAACATGCCTCAGAGGAAAACAGAGAGAGGGAAGAGAAATTATAAGCAAAAAAAAAAAATCTCAGATCAGGAAATAACAAACAAAACCAAAATAGCTACTGATAAACTCCATTACGCCCCGGTGCTGTAGAATTCTGCACTCTGATTGGTCAGAAGGTGTTGATTAATTTTCTAGAACAGCAGCTCTGACAGTAGCGCAGGTTTATATTAATGCGCTCGCTCTATTACGTTATCGTTTCCATGGTAACAGCTCATCCACAGGGATGTGTACGGGTTTCTGTAGAGAGATATTTATTTAGAATAACAGTACGAATACAATTTAACCATTAAAGGTCTAAATAAATATATATGGAGTAAATAGAAAACATTTCCATAGAACTGTGATGAGGTTTTAACCACCATGCTGACAAAATAATAATAATAATAATAATAATAATAATTACAATCCATTATCTGTAATGTAATGGGAATTAGTTTAATGTTTCTTAATCAGATTTTTGTAGGTTTCCATCAGGGATTTTCAGGTTACTATTAAATACCACTAAAATCTAGATAAACCACCAGGAGCCATTAGAAACCACCGTAACAGACCACCATAAACACATTAACACCCGTTCAGGTCCATGAGATGGTTTCTAATGACTTTCTCAGCAGGGAAGCAGGAGTTTATATTCATATTTTCTGCTCTTGGTGTTTTTGTTTTTGCCTTTTTTGCACTGTAAGATAACTTTTTTTGCTTATAATCATACAACCCATGCTATATGAGGGTGATCTGCACAAGTCAGGATAGATAGAAGATAAATTCTTGTGTTACAGCAGCATGGTCAGTAGCAAGATACAACACGTACATACACAAAATATAAAATATAAAATGCAATAAGTTAAATTAAATGGAGTAGTGCAGATATGGAACACAGCTGTAGATTAGACCAGATTTCCATCAGTATTTACATCAGTGCTCTTGTGAAAACTGGCAGTGAATAATGAATATGAAGAACCTTGAGAGTGTAGAATATAATGACAGCTTTCTAAATGATAGCTTTCTTGTAGTAGTGGAATGTGAAAGTGTGATCGTGTCACACACAGGTGAGCTGTTGTACAGTGTTATTGCGAATGGGAAGAATGAACTCCTGTAACGTTCTCTGTAACGAGTCTTTTGGAGAATGAGCTCCGCTGGCTCTGTAGTGTGTTGTCGAGTGGATGAGACGGATTGTCCATGATGGAGAGCAGTTTGTTCAGTGACCTCCTGTTCCTCACTGACTCAAACATCTCCAGTTTGTGTCCAATGATAAGGTTAGAGCGGTTTTATGTTTTTAAACACGTCTATAAACAATTAAGTTGTACATACGGTGAATTCAGTTTTCCGAGTATGACTGCGAGCCACGTTTCTTTCTACAGGGTGTTGTTCTGCAGTCCCACATCAGACAGACAGATAGAGCGAGAGAGAGAGAGAGAGAGAGAAAGAAAATGAGTGATAGAAAGCAGGATGAGAATTGGGGAAAGAAAGATGGATGGATAAAGAAGGTAGAAGACGTTGGACAGCTGAGGGGGCGTGAGACCGTCAGTTATATTATCAGTGTTTATCAGCGTTATCCCCTCGAGCCTGAATTAGTCGCCTTTATCTCCTTCACTGCGGCTGGAATGAAGCAGCACACGACAGCCGTCGTCCTGTTTAATGCTCACTGCACCACTGAGGACAAGCACCATGAATACCAATGTGTGTGTGTGTGTGTGTGTGTGTGTGTGTGTGTATAGGTCTGGAACTGGAGACAGTACGGCTAAACAATGAGCTGGTCATTTATTTAAATATCATAATATCACAAATGAAATGCTCACAATTTTCCCTAAACATAGTCAATCAGCCGTGACATGTTTGCTCCATGTGTCCTGCTCAGGAGCTATGACGCTAATGCAGCTAACACCTCATGGAAGCGTATAATCACCAGGTCAGCGTGTAATCTAAACCTAATCTGCTATCTGTAAACATGGACCAACTGATGTCTCAGGGAAAAAACAGTCATGGCGCAAAATACTGAAGCTGAACCCCGTTGATGCAGGTTGGGGGCGTGGCCATAAGCTCAAATTAAAATAGCACACTAGAATAGAGTCTAATGAAAATATAATTCAGTTCAGACCTATTTTTTTTTATCAAACTATTTACCTACACTGGGGTCATAAGTTACATACGCCTTGCAGAATCTGCAAAATCTTAATAATTTAAAAAATAAGACGGATCATAGAAATTCATTGTGTTTTTTATTTAGTTCTGCCCTGAATAAGCTATTTCACATAACAGATGTTTCCATCTAGTCCACAAGACACAATAATAACTGAATTTACACAAATGAACCAGTTCCAAAGCTCACATACGCTTGATTCTTAATACTGTGTGTGTTACCTGATGATCGACTGTTTTTATGTTTTGTGATAGTTGTTCATGAGGCTCTTGTTTGTCCTGAGCAGATAAACTGCACACTGTTCTTCAGAAAAATCCTCCAGCTCCTGCACATTCTCTGCTTTTCCAGCATCTTCTGCATATTTGAGCCCTTTCCAATAGCGGCTATATGATGCTGAGATCCATCTTTTCACACTGAAGACAACTGAGGGACTTGAACACAACTATTACAAAAGCTACAAACATTCACTGATGCTCAAGAAGACACACAGTTTCTGTGGGAATTAAACTGGGACACAGATTCAAATGATAATATAATTAATTTCAGACCTTTTTTATCCAACTATTGGCCTACAAATGGTGTTACTGAAGCAAAAGATGTGTGTGTGTGTGTGTAAAATAATTTAGACACGCAGTTACACAATGCTAAACTTGAGGTTAAGAAGGATTGTCTCAGCTGATTGACTATATTTGTGCTTTTTAATATTTGTAGTCACTTAGAGTCCAAAAATTATGCCAATGTTTGTGCAGGGAAAGTTTCTCGTATTCAGAGTTGGGTTACGCACCTGCTTAAGTTGAATTTCTGTGATTCCCTGTTCAGATATTGCAAATCAGCTTTGTGTAGATCATGCCCATTGTGCTAGAGTTTTATTTAAGACCATTGATGGTTCCTACAAAGGGTTAAATGATTAAAAAAAAACCTCCATTCTAATAGTTTAGGTGCTAGTGCACATTTGTACATATGCTAATCTTGCTAATCTGAAAACATGCTCTCACGAGAAGTGGGAGAGTCTGACCTTTTAAAGTTCTCTCTTTATACAGCATTTCACCGTAAATGGCTTGGTTATTTACGGGTCAGAGGCTGTGTGAGTGTGTGAGTGTGAGTGTGTGTGTGTGTGTGTGTGTGTGTGTGTGTTTTTGAAATGCCATAGCAGGCTCCAGCTGATCTCCGTCCCTTATCGTGTTACAGTCCTCTGCTGCAGCATGTCTCCGCTGTAAATATCAGCCTGCTCTCATGCCGAGCACAGAGAAAAGAGCTGCTGGAGATGGAGGGAATGAGGAGGGAAGAGAAAAGGGAGAGAGAGAGAGAGAGAGAGAGAGAGAGATGAATTAAATGTGACCTTCTCTCTCCGTCTGTTTCTTTCTTTCTGGGTGTCAGGGCTGCAAGGTCACTCTGTTCAGGTAACACAACCTGCACACACCCACAACACACAGATCACAGCCTATACTAATGACGTCAAACACACACACACACACACACACACACACACACACTGAGAGCTGAGCCTGAGTTAATAATCCCAACTGTACATTATAATTGCACTGCAATTACAATCCAAATGCATGACAACGTACAGTGCAGTAGATTTCCATCAAGCGTTTTTTTTTCTCTTCTGTTTAATGAGCTGCGAACAACAAACTCACTCTTACTTATTAATCTTGCATAATATAAACTTATATTTATGTCAAAATATATTTTATAATATATCATACAATATTCACATTGTTATCCCTGATTTATTTCACATCTACTTTATATGGCTAAATATACTGACAATAGCACGTATGAAATATAAAATTTGAATTAAGGTTACTGTACAAAAGTGTTTGGCATTCTAAAAAATAATTAATAAAATAATTTATTCATGAATAATTAATGAGATTTCTTCATAATCCTTGCACTGAACCCACGAGAATTAATTAATGATCACAAATCACAAAACACCCAAAACTTAAATTTAACGTTTTTTTTTTTTTATGTTTCCTGCATTAGTGTGTCAATAGACAAGACAGCGTTTCATATTTTCCAAAAGTTTTATATTTTTCCAAAAAATATTTTGTCAATTAATAATTAATAATGAATTGTTCATTATTAATTAATGATTAATTAATGTTATAACACATGAGAGTTAATTAATGCTCACACTAAATATCAATTTAGTTTAATTTACTGCACATTATAGTCAATTTTTTTATTCTTTAATTGTTTTATTTAATGATTGGACTTTTTGGATTTTTTGTTTACATGTTATACAGTCCCCTCTGAATGTACTGGAACAGCAAGGACAATTCTTTTGTTTTTGCTTTACAATGAAGACATTTGGGTTTGAGATGAAAGGATGAATATGAGACGATAGATCAGAATTTCAGCTTTCATTTCCTGATATTTACATCGAGACATAAACAACTTAGAACATGGCACTTTTGGTGGCAGACTACTCAATTTTTAGGTGAGCAAAAGTATTGGAACAGATACTGACATCACCAAACTGTTGCATTCTTCTTTTATGATGCTTTTCCAGGCTTGTAGCGCAGCTTCCTTCAGTTGTTGTTTGTTTTGGGGGGTTTCTCAATTCTCTTCAGGAGGTGAAATATAGGTCAATCACCTGCCACTTTTTCTTCTGATGAAATCTTTTGTTGTGTTGCAGTGTGTTTTGGGTCGTTGTCTTGCTGTATGATGAAATTCCTCCCAATTAGATTGGATGCATTTCTCTGTAAATTGGTAGACAGAATGTTTCTGTAGACTTCTGAATTCATTCTGCTGCTACTATCATGAGTTCCATCATCAGTAAAGATTAGTGAGTCTGTTCCAGAAGCAGCCATGCAAGCCCAAGCCATGACACTACCTCCACCATGCTTGACCAATGAGCTCATATGTTTTGGATCATGAGCAGATCCTTTCTTTATCCACAATTTTTGCCCTTTCCATCACCTTGGTAGAGGTTCATCTTGGTTCCAGAGCTTTTGTGGATGTCTGTATTTCTTTGTCAATTCCAGTCTGGCCTTCTGATTCTTACTGCTGATGAGAGGTTTGCATTTTGTGGTATGGCCTCTATATTTCTGCTCTCAAAGTTTTCTTCAAACAGTGGATTGTGATACCTTCACCCCTGCCCTGTGAAGGTTGCTGATGATGTCACTGACTCTTGCTTTGGGGTTTTTCCTCCACAGCTCTCACAATGTTTCTGTCATCAGCTGTTGTTGTTTCCCTTGGCCGACCTGTTTGATGTCTGGTTGTTAGTACACCAGTGGTTTCTGTCTTTCTTTTTCAGGTCATTCCAACTTGTTGTATTGGCTATGCTCAATGCTTATGCAGTGGCTCTGATAGATTTTCCCTCTTTTCCCAGCTTTAAAATGGCATGCTTTTCTCCCATAGACAGCTCTCTGGTCTTCAAGTTGGTTTACCCTTTTTTAACAACAATACTTGTGCAGTGGTTCAGACTAAATCAGAATCCGTGGGGGGTACAAACTTTTGTACTCAAACTTTTATACTACAGATATATAGAGCCGACAATATACTATATACTGTACATTACTAAATATTACATTATACCTAACATTATATGGCATAAATGTTTTGCATTTTATTATGTTGTTTTGATGTGGCAGGTGTAGGTGGGGTGGACAGACAAACAAAGACAGAGATGAGGTGTGTGTGTGTGTGTGTGTGTGTGTGTGTGTGTGTGTGGGGGTTTTGACAAGCTTTGTGATGTTTGTTAAGGTGAGGCTCTTTATTTTCACTGCACCCAATTATAGTCATTTCAGCAGAGATGCCTTATTACTCATTATTATCTCTCACACCCACACACACACACCCACACACACACACGCACAGACACCACAAGTTTTTCAGGTATTATTTTATACATTTGTATGCTGTGGTTATGATTCAGCTTTAAATTCTTCAGTCTTGCAAAAGCACTGGCTTAGAAGAGACTCACTAAGTAAGGAATAAAACCCTGCATGTGCTGCTGTTAGAGGAAAGTAATCAACGACAGGGTGGTGTGAGGAAGCGATGTGCTACTGTTATCACCCTGAACTTGATTAGTTTCCTATGCCAGCATGCCCTGAAATGTTTTATTCCTCTTACACCGCAGCAATTTTTCCAATGATTACTTTTTTTATTTATGAAAGAATGACGTACTTTTTATCCATTTAGAGTTACATTCATTGTTGTGGAATGTCCATGAAACAAGTTAGTTCCTGGTTTCATTTACGTAATAGCAGAATGAAAAGAATTTAGCTTCATTTGAGTAATATTTCTGTCCTTTCCTGTCAAACATTTACAAATTATATTCAAAATAAAATGAAGCAGATGTACTGCAGAATGCCAGACTGCGACAAGCTCAGCACAGAGTTTATTAAGATGAGAGGAAATACTCAGGGAAACATGGAGAATCATCGTAAACAAAACAAAACAAAACAAAACAAAAAAACTCTGTAGAATCCAAAGAGTATCCAGAGTGTTTAAGGAGAATAAACTGGAAGGAAACAAAACAGAGATCAAAACCCGAGAACCCAGAAGTGACAACAGCTGAGATCTGCAGGTGGAGGATATAAACACGGCTTAGCAAAGAAACGGAATGAACAGTGTGTGTGTGTGTGTGTGTGTGTGTGTGTGTGTACAGTTCTGTGCAAAAGTCTTAGGCACATGCAAAGAAATGCTGTAGAGCAAAGATGCCTTCAAAAATAATGAAACTAAATGTTTCTACATTTAAAATAATCACTATAAAGAGCAGTAAACAGTAATAAATGAAACAAAGTCAATATTTAATGTGACGATCCTTCACTTTAAAAATAAAAACAGTATCTGAGGTGCAGTGTGTGCAGTTTTATAAGGAAATGAGCTGGAAGTGTTACTGAGCATCTTGCAGAAGCAGCCACAGTTCTTCTGGAGACTTTGACTGTCGACTCGCTTCTTATTTCTGCAGCGAAACCCAGCAGCCTTCATTCTGTTTTTATCTGAAAAGTGTCTCTTATGGAATCTGCTGCTTTCTTTACTGACATACAAACATTTTTCTGTAACATTTCATTTTGTGCTGGAAAACTAATGTTTGGAATCGAAAATATTTTTGTACTGAATCAATAATGTAGAAGTCAGAAAATAAACATCTATAACAAAGTCGGTACTAAAAACTACTGTATGTGTGTGTGTGTGTGTATATATATATATATATATATATATATTTATACATATATATATATAAGATCTAGGTGAGTGGGATTAGGAGGTGGGCGTGGCAAAAAGCTGGTAATTCTGGGAATTGCAGTTCCTTGAGGAATCCTGTTAAAATATAAATAATTGGTAAAAGCCATAAATAATCCAATAATCAAATAATCAAATAATCTAAAATATAAATAATCAGTAAAAGCCGAATATTTGTATTTAGAATGTCACTGAGAAAGATTTATAGAGTGGAGGATATACTGGTACCGAATAATAATTATCTTTAAACCCAAAAACCCCAATCCATCCCATCTCAAAACAATATATATATATTATTGTTATTACAGGCATCCTAAAAGTTTGTTTGTTGTTAATAGTGGACTTTATTCCCGTTACACAAAGTATAACTAAGTGCAACTACATTACACCGTGTCACTGTCGAATTCTGGATTGTGATTGGTCAGAAGGAGTTGATTAATGTTCTATAACAGCAGCAGAAAACTGGACGCACAACGATATAGTGGAGAAATTGTAGTGAAGTGTGTTTTTGTAGCTGTTTAAAGGCTTGTTGTTATTTCTTTAGTTCTCACTTGACCTCATATTTGGATTCATAACAACTAATTATCCTATCTCTGCTAATCTTGGTGTGTGTGTGTGTGTGTGTGTGTGTGTGTGTGTGTCATTGTGGTCATCCGTTAGTGTGACTTGTAGCAGGCACACACACACACACACACACACACACACATGCGGTTTGACACTTCCTGCTCTGTAACACTTCTCACTTCTGCCATTCCCACAGGTTTTAATAGCCCAGGCCTGTCGCGAGATAATGTGTGCATGCGTGTGTGTGTGTGTGTGTGTGTGTGTGTGTGTGTGTGCGCGCGCGTGTGTGTTATCATTCTTTGGTTCTAGATTATAGATATTCACAGACTGTTTTATCCACTGACCACACAGGTCACATCTCTTAGGCTACACAAAGTATTGGCACCCCTCTTCCCTGTCCATAAATGTAACAAGTGAAATTACAACACATAACTAGCTAGCTAATTTAACAAGCTAATTTACAAAACATAACTAACTAGCTAATCTAACAAGCTAATTTACAAAACATAACTAACTAGCTAATTTACAAAGCTTATCTAGCTAAGTATTTTAACAAACTAAATTACAAAACATGACTAGGCAGCTAATTTAACAAGCTAACTTACGAAGCTTAACTAGCTACCTAATGTAACAAGCTAAATTACAAAATATGACTAGCTAGTTTAACAAACTTTATTACAAAATTTAACTAGCTAATTTACAAAACTTAATGTTAACTTAAAGGTAACTCTACATACTCCTTTCGATTTGACAGAATGATGGTTCATTATTTACGTCAGAGACTAATATGATGTGTAACAGCAAAACAGCAAAAAAAAAAAAAAAGAAAAAAGAATAAAGAAATAGCTGAATATGTGTCTAAAACTTGAAATGTGTAATGAGTCAAAATGAAAAGGTAAAAAGAGTAAAAAAAAAGTGTTTTCTTTGTGGGAAATGTTCGTGATTCCGAATACAAGAATTTAATTTCAGTAATATCTGAATAAAGTACAAATCTTCCAAAATAAAGTTAAATAGAGTAACGAAGCGCAGTCACTCGAGTACTTTCTCTCCGTGTGCACAGACCTCACACTCGTTATTATAATTAAAACAAGACATCGTGTGTGTGTGTGTGTGTGTGTGTGTGTGTGTGTGTGTGTGAGTGAGACTCCACATGCACTCTTCCTTCATTAAATATGCTGCTGCTGCTGCTGCACTGGGACGTGTGAAGGACGACGGGGATCTTATACACACACACACACACACACACACACACACAGGAAATCGTTTTACAGTCAATGCCAAACTCTAAACATAAACTAAATATAAGTAAGGAAACGTTCACAGGTTACAGGAAGAGACGTATCTCACCTGTATCGCTAATTATTAATGGCACCTCTGTGAACGTAATCAGTTTACTGAAGCGAGATGAAGCCAGATAAAGGCTGGATAATCATCTTGAGATACTTTCCTTAAATATAAATCTAGATCTTAACCAGGTCTTGAGTAGAAACTCTACACGACCTGTCTGAGTAATGATTTCAGGTAAAGGTGTGGTACAAACACAGAGGTGTTGTGTAATTAGTTTGGGTTCCGCTGATGAAGCATACCAGACGGTTTAACTAATTAAACAGGTTTTAGTTATTAAGAGGAAGATGATGTCATAAAACGACTCATAATTAGGGAATTATTTGGGAAAACAAGTTGAGCACAGTAAGTAGCATTGAGCTGTGTGTGTGTGTGATACGGTTCAACACGAAGCTACGTTTACACACACATCAAATTCCTTGTGAGGTCTATTCCAAATACGATGTTTATATGCGTGCAGGTATCGGAATATTCCTGAATACATCGTCTGGTTGCTGTAAGTTTGCCTGAGTCGCTATTCCTAAATACGTAGCCTACAGCTAAGCGTCTGTTAGCACCCACAATGCCTTGCTGGCTGAGCACGCGCATATATCTCCTTTCAGTGGATTTTCTGAATAAGGTGCAACAAATTTCCGATTAAAACGCGTATTCCAGGGACGGGAATCGGAATTTGGGGAATCAGAATATTGTCTTAATCTGAATCGACCAATCAGATTGCGGCGTTTACAGATATTATTATCGGAAATTGATGTGCATGTAAACGTAGCCAATGTTACCACCCTGAAGTTGATTATTTTCCCATAACAGCACGTACCCGAATGTTTTATTCCTCTTACACCTCAGCGATTTACCTACGATTACAATTTTCACTTTTTTTAAAGAACGACCCATCATCTCTTTAGTTACGGCTGATTTCTGCATTCTGATTGGTCAGAAGGTGTTGATTAATTTTCCACAACAGCAGCTCTGACAGTAGCGCAGGTTTATATTAATGCTCTTTTTCTTCTAATACGTTATCGTTTCTATAGCAGATTAAAAAAACGTGTGAAATCTTTGATATGTAAGTAAAGTTTATATTATATGTATGGAAGGAGTCTCCAGTGTCAGAGGTAAAGCTGTAACTTTAAGTTTTCTGTCATCTTCAGCACAGAGGAGTTTACGCTTCTTTGCTGTTTCTCGGTAACATGATAAGCTGCGTTTTTTTTGTCATGTTAAGGTCAAGAGAGAGAAAAAGCAGAAGCTGGAGAGGGAACGACTGTTTATAGCTGCTATAGCGTAAGTGAGAACAGGAAGTAACTTTTTTTCTTGACGTTCCTCAACATTAAATGTCACGATAAACAGATGTGTCGTTCTTTTATTAGGAAAAATCACAGAATTTGGCAAACTGCTGTGGTGTAAGAGGAATAAAACATGTCAGGATGTGCTGTTATGGGAAAATAATCAACTTCAGGGTGGTAACTGTAACTCTGCTTCATCACACCACACCGTCGTTGATTATTTAACTAAAACAGCATGAAGTGGAGTGTTTGATTCCTTGCATTTCCTTCCTATTTCGTTAAAGCCAATGTGTGTGTGTGTGTGTGTGTGTGTGTGTGTGTGAGACACTGGAACACTTGCGTCTGTTTACATTAACTTCAGAGCATTCTGGAGAGGACAGCCAGCTCAGTGTGTGTGTGTGTGTGTGTGTGTGTGTGTGTGTGTGTGTGTGTGTTGAGTAAGGGGACAGAAGGCCCACAGCTCACACTCAGGCTGTTAATGTAATCCAACATGTTCACACAGCTCCGTGACGTCCGAGTGTTCCAGTGTGTCAGCATGTTGTTGTTGTTGTTGTTGTTGTTGTTGATGATGATGTCGTTGTTTACTGAATGATGCGGATGTTGAGGAAGTGACACAATTCTACAGCCAGGAGCATCATCCTGAATCGAGCATTATAGCAAGAAGGATTATAAAGATAATTAAATCAAAACGGTTGTGCATTGACATATTGTAAATCACACACACACACACACACACACACGTCTAAATCACATCCTCTCTCCATTTGGAGACATTCATTATTAATGGACGTTTTCTCCGTCTGGATGTTAATTATTTAAACTGCTCAGTGTGTGTGTGTGTGTGTGTGTGTGTGTGTGTGTGTGTGTGTGTTGGGAAAACATGGTGAATAATGAAACATTCTGATCTTTATCAGATAACGGGAAGTTTTTCCTCCAGCTTGTGCGCAGAACAATAGACAGTTAAATAATCAAGGGAAATCTTTGATCTCTCTTTCTCTCTTTCTGTCTCTTTCTCTCGCTTTTTCTCCTGAAAAAATCTACAGAAATAAACACGTTAAAATTACAAGACAACAAACCCAAAATCTGGGGAAAAACTGTGCTGGTTTTTGAGGTTTTTATCTGCAGGTTCCTCAATAACTGATATGTTTTGCATTCAGAATTGCACTAGCCTCACCTTCAGATTAGATTAGCAAAGCGAGCTAGCTGAACTAGCTACATACACTCACCAGAGACACCAACGATCTCTGCTACGTCCTTCTGAACTTCGTACACGTTTAATGAGAGGCTGTATATTACAGGATATCATGAAACCACGCTTATAAGTTATTCTTCCGTTCGGCGCGTACAGCAAGCGGGAACTGATCGCAGGTTAAAGTTGAGCGGGGAAATGAAGAAACGTCGGAGCACACGCTCTGTACGATCAGTCCGAGGAATCTTTCGGACGATCGTTTGGATTTGACTCTTCTTTACAGCATCATATCTAATTTGCATAGAATTGAGAAAATCTCAATCGTACACAGAAGATGATCGATCACCTGCGAGCCGAGATTTTATAAAACCGTTCGCAATGCCATGAGTATAATAATGCTAAACCGGTAGCTATAGGCTTCTCCTACTTGTTAGCTACATTAGCCTCGCAGCTCTAGTGGAAAAATGAAGAAGGAAACTTGGCTGAAATCTGATTTTTAGCCAGAAGATCGATAAAACTTTAGAGCTTCTGATTTCAATTCAATTTCATTTGATTCATAGATAGATAGATAGATAGATAGATAGATAGATCACTTTATTCATCCCAGGGGGAAATTCATCTATTAAAGCAGCACAGAGAGTTAGAAGTAAAATAAAAGTAATTTAACATTCTTTATGAAACAAATAAGAATATATAATGTGTGTGTGTGTGTGTGTGTGTGTGTATATATATATATATATATATATAAATAATTTTTGTATAGCGCTTTTTGTCACAAAGCAGCTTTACAGAAATATATAATTTCAGGATATAAATTTTAAATGTATGAATTTATCCCTAATGAGCGAGTCAGAGGTGACGGTGGTGAGGAAAAACTCCCTGAGACATCACGAGGAAGAAACCTTGAGAGGAACCAGACTCAAAAGGGAACCCATTTTAGTGCAATTATAAAAAATTCCCTTCTATAACTGTGTACTACAGTGTCAAAAAGTGCAAAGTATATTTTTCATGGAACAAAATTCATGAAGTCATCACTGCTATATAATGATGGTGTGTGTGTTTCTACTGTGGTCTTTTTCCTAGTTAATTTTGCTACAGTATTAAAGGATTATTTTTGTTATCTTCTATTAGAGTGGAGAGATACACTGATCGAGCAGCACTAAGAGCTTTTCTATAGTTCAGGAGTCTCTCCTTCCATGCTGTTTGAAATACTACAATTTAGTTTGACGCTATTTACGTTCTAGTTTTTGAGTGCTCTGTTTTAAGGTGTGTGTGTGTGATCGTTATACCAGGGTGCTAGCTTTTTCTCTCTAATTGTTTTTCTTTTAAGCAGAGCTACCTTACCTAGCATGTAGCAGAAGGTTGACTCTAAGCATTCAGTCACCTGATCAAGTTCTTCGGGATCAGACAGTGATCCAGTCATGATTATTGATAAAACTCTGTGCAGTAGCTGATGTGAATGTACTGACGTGAATGTACGTTTGACGTGGTAACGTGGCAAGGTGCAAATGTTAAGACACCTTTTAAATAAGATGAGATAATGATCTGAGAGTTTCAGGCTCTCAGACTTTCAGGAAATGTGACTATGTTTTCTATATTTAATCCGAATATTTTGAGGGGTGTGGCTTTAAAACTTAAAAAAAAAAAATTACCAACAGCCACCATCGCTTCTTTTACAGCTTCATTTGGTTTTATGTCACTATGTAAATTTCAGTTACGTTTATTAATAACTTTTAAAAATGGAAAAAAGGAAAGAAGTCCTCCAATCAGAATTGATTGTAATTTTAATTATATTATTTTAGGTTTATAATTTTTCTGAGAGTTAATATTTAATGCATTACATTTATATCGTAATAATGTAGGTCTTGTGTGAGTTTATTTTTCATCTACTTTAATAAAGTTCATTTTTTGCTGTTTTTTAGGCTCATTTTAGAAGTCATTGTTTTCCATCATCAAGTTTTCCACGTCTTACCAGATTTTATTTCTGTGGGAATTTAAAAGTAGCTCTAAAATCCCCCAGCATTAATTCGAATGTTGTCTGTAATGATCAGCTTTTAGCCTAATTTCTTTTTCTTTTTGTGTCTTTATTCCTCAGGGCTGAATCGGTGTCTAAGCGTGATGACGCACATGGTCCATTTGTGCAGAAACTTTACAGCGACTGTAATTGTGTATAAAAACACAGACAGACATTAGCGCCGCCGCGGAGCCTCGTCCCGGTTAAACAAGCCCCTCCCTCCCTGTGCAATTCTCTGTCTCTTTGTTTTGTCCATGAAAAGGAGCCTGTCTCCGTCGTCCTCCAATCTGACCCACGGAATAAACAGCGAACTGATTGTGTGCGGCGGATTTTCATAACAAACCTCCGC